>NW_027397064.1:85670183-85768809 GCF_003265705.2 Callorhinus ursinus
TTCTTCTTCTTCTTCTTCTTCTTTTTTTTTTTTTTTTTACCATGTAATGGTAATGTCTAAAAGCTTTTAAGATATTTTTTTTTAGGATATAAATACATACACTCTCCCAAAGATGAAATCATTCGTAAGAATTCACTGCAGATCAGCATTTTTAGAATGTGTCAATATAACGATACTAATAAAGAACTTAACATTATGTCCTTCTGCCCTGTATTAAGTGACATTTTGTTTAATTTGTGGTTCAGTAAAAGTAGGTGCTCATTAGTTTAGAGTCCATTTCAGTGAACATGTTTCCAGAAATGGACACTAGGTTTTCAACCCATTTTTTGGAGGTGTTAGCACATTGCTACTCAAGATGTGATCTGTGCAGTAGAGTACAGAGACCACCTGGGAGCTTGGAGAAATGCACAATATCATCCCTAGCCAAGATCTACTGAATCAAAATTTGCAATTTAAGAAGATCCCTAGGTAATTCATATGTACATTAAAGCTTGGAAAGCATTATCTCAGGGTATATAGTATGACTCTGAATGAGGCATTGACAAAATGTTCAGTATGAAATGTGGAAAAATGTTCATGAGAGACATAACTCATGAAAATCTGATCAGAGTAGTAAAATGGTGAAATATGTTGAATGACATCAAAGAAGATGGAATCCTTCATACACACCAGCATAAAATACCAAAATGTTGTAAGGTAATTTTCTGCTTTTTTATTTAAGGAAGATTTGAGATATCTCTTATTTTTTAAAAAAATACACTAATACAATAACTTTACATATAAAGGAGGTATCTTTAAAGAAATTCCATGGATTACTCTTTCTATCCTAAATACTGTGCTATTTTACCTTAATTGTGGTCATTAATCAACTTCATCAGATAATACCATAATGAGAACACAGGTGGAGTCAAAAAAAAAATAAAAGCTGTAGTAAAGGATTTGTATATTTCTCCATACTGACAGATATAAGAAATAGTTGCTTAGTATTTTCTATTTTACCAAATTTGGGTGTGTGTGTGCAAGTCTGCAAAGATCCATCTTCAGTGAGGTTTCGATCAGTTTCCATGTAGTAAAGGTACTGAAATAATAAATGGCTTATTTAGAATTCATTTACACAATATGTATTAAACTTAAAAATGGGGAAAAATTGTCGTGCTTTTGGAAATATTTCATTTGCATATATCTGTTCAAACTTCTACAGAAAAGACCAATTTCAAAAGCCATGTTATAAATTTGGGACCTGATAAACACTGGGTTTCCTCTTGTACCCAGTGCCTGATTTTTCTATTCTGTACACTTCTGTTGACCTTTGCTTTTCCTTTTCTTTCCTTTCAGGTCTTGTTGACCATTTTTCTATTCATTACCATGGGTATGGAAGGGTCAGAGAGGGCAGATGAAACAGAAATAAATCAATGGTTTTCTTTGCAAATAAATCTGACAAAAAAGATTTGGCACAGGTGGTGAGACTTACCGAAATATTGCTACAACAGTATTTACCATACAGCAGAATTCAGTGTAAAGTTAATCACATTTGAAGTCCCTTAAACGGAATAGAGTGATGGAGCAAAAATGCCTACCCTGGGTATTTGGTTGGTATATGAATGCCATTTATTTTTCTTTTTCATAATTCTCAACATGGATAACCAGAAAATTCCTTTTGTTGTTTTGTTTTGTTTTGTTTTGTTTTCTTCTTGAGCCAAAGACATTTTCAGGAGGATATTGCAATTTTAAAAGTCATTAGAATTGTCCATAAATGTAAAGTATCTAATAACAGATACCACTAATTCATTGATTTTTCACCATTTAGTGTGTTAGTTGCATTAACACTGTTCGTTATATTACAATCTTTGTGTTAGTGTGTGTGTTTCAACTTCAATCTCATTGTTTTCCGTATTCTTCCTTTACTCATCATAAACTTCCATATGCAGTATTCTATGAAAGGAATAATTGCTTTATAAAATTTTGAGAAAAGTGGTGATTGCCAGCAGATGATTTCCAGGAGGCACGAGAAACTTCTTTTGCTGATTCACTATTCACCAAATATTGTTTATTTAGCAGTTGTTTAATTGTTCACATAAATTGGAGACATTCAGCTCTGTTTAAAACAGGAAAGCCAAGGTGCTATTTAATGAACTGAAGCAGTTATGTGAGCACACTCAAAGGCCCTATAGTGCTTCCTTACAGAGCTCCCCAGGGAGAATCTGGCTGAGTGTTTGAACTGAAACTCAAGCCTGGCTAAGGCTCTATCTTTTTAAATATGCAATTGAATCCTAAGAGGTATCAATCCTTCCTTTTAAGGATTTGGAGTGCTTCAAAGATACTGACTTGATCTGTGTCAGTTCTAGCATGAAGAGTATATATGGGTGGCAGATATTAGGAGGTAAAATCTGTGGCTGAAAACAGAAAAACAGATAATTGTACCATATGGCATTTGAACCTGTGATGTTGGCATCCTTCATGCTGGGCCCCATCCTGCCAAGTTAACCAGGCACTGAAGTTGTGCCAAGTGGTAGAAGTAGCAGGACTTTACCAGAAAGATGTAGCAACTGACATGTGGTCAGTCTGCTTGATCTACAGAATGCCCCATCAAAGTGGAAATAAGCATGTGGTGAAAGACCCATTAAATGGTTAAAGGGAAGGTTTTTGTGCTATGGGTAAGTTGGCTGATGACTAGGAGAGGCTTTACCTTAGCACTACATAACATTGAAAACCTGTTTGTATTTATTGTGAACAACAAAAGGTTGTAGTGAATAAATATTTTGCCATCAAGGCAAAGCATGTGGGGACTGTCATCATAGTAAGAATTTGCAGGAAATAGACAACAAAAATTTTTCTAAGCATGATTGTTATTTAGCTGTTGGCACAACTGTACTGGTAAATGAACACTTCTATTTCGATTCTGAACAACTGCTACCCAGTGCCCTCCTGAAACCTCTCAAATAATCTCAAGTTCCTTCAGTCCAAAGTGGACAAAGAGTCCATGCTAGCTTACTCCAATAGACTGTCATGACTCCTAGCTGCCATTCTCTCTTCCTGTCTCTCTCCCCCTGGCCAAACAGTCCTGGATACCTGGACTTGGTGAAGGTCCAACTGCAAGAAATCCTGGGTCATGCACAAATAGCCAAGATTCCCTCAAGTTCCCTTCTTACGGCTACTTGTAGAAGCTATAGCCTGCACAGTGTATTTCATCTGTTGTTAAATATTGAGGGACCACCCCTGATTATAAGAGCTTTTTAAGTATTGACAGCATGGCTTCACAGCCTTGACTTCTCACATAATTTTCTTACCTTTTCCTCAAGATTCTTATGTAATCTACTTCACAAAGAGAGAGAGAGAAACAGACAGAAATGCATATATGGCTTCATTGCCCTATTTGTTTCATTGTTACAGGGAATTGAGACTGTAACACAGCATAACACAATAGTAAAGAAACCAGTGTTTGAAGATACAAGAGACCTGAATTCAAAAAATAGCATCACAACTTTAAGACCTTGAAGAACGTATTTAACCTCTGCAATCTTCAATTTCTTAATCTATGTAACAGCAATTATAATACCTATTCATAATGTTCTTGTAAAGATTTAGTAAGATAATGAACATTATGTGCTTACCACAGATCCTGGAACATGGGAAGTACTCAATAAACAGCAATTATCTTACTAATATAGGGTAACTATATTTAGTTATATATAAAACTGCATACTTTACATAAAACTGCAACTTTTACAGAGCGCAATATAAGAACACTTTGTTTTCATTAAAAGTGCATCATAAAATTATTTTCAGAGTTAACGTAAAAATTAAATTTTAAAGAATATCTTTCATCAATAACATTTCACTTTTGGTCTGAAACATGAAATATATACATTCTACAAGGATTTAATACTGTTATATTTAAGAATATCTGCATCATTCTACGGCTTTTTAAATTGGGTTCTTTAACGTTCTATCATCCTGTCGAGTATAAATTGGCTTATATAAAACTTAATGTGTCTTGCAACATGGTTCTTCCAGTGAAAGATGTTTTAACTATACATGCTCTAACTGGTTCCTCTCACTGTAAAATCATGTGTATGCTAATCAGGTCGCCAAAACAATTGTTTATTTGTTTTTACACACAGCAAATAATCCCTTTTTTTGAAATATGATGGAGTGATTCAAGGCATATACTCATTTTTTCTTTTCTCTTTTCTGTTTTTCTCTTATCCACTCAGTCCAAGTAAATATCAAGATTTTTATTTAAATGGAATAATGAATGAATAACTCTTATTAAATAACATGCATTTGGATAAATGTACCAGTGGGATCAGAAAATATCTTTTTACTCATTGTCTATATAGATCATAGGGGATCTGGGTTGTTTGACTAAGGGTCGTGGAGCACACTTCTCTCTAAATTAGAAAGATAGTTTTCTTTTTAAGTCAGTATGTATAATTTAATGTTGTCTTGAATGAGCACTACAAAAAAAAACAAGAAAAACCCTTGTTCTTCAGTTTTTGTAGAGTTGTTTTCATCTCATCTTCATTGTGGTGAAGAAATAATTGGATGAGAAATGATGCTTGTCATCTAGTGGATCCTCAAAGTAGCTCTTCATATTTATTCTTTTTTTCTTCTTATTTATTCTTAATCTGAGAACAAGGAAGTACAGACATTGTGTTTACTAGTTTTCTTATGTATTTAGTCATCAAATGTTGGCATTGTTATTTAGTGGGTTTTTTTGGGGGGGTGGGAGTAAGTAATGTCTTTTAAGAGTTTTGGTAACAATTTATATTTGTAGAATTCCTTTGATTTTTGACTATCATCATTTGTGCAAAACACCACCCAAATCATTTCTTCCATTAATTACCTGATATCAACCTGCCTTTGATTTTTAAGCTGTACTTGGGGACATGCATCGAACCTTTTATTATCTTAGCCTCTATAGGAAGAGACTGGAACAATAAATTTCTTTTATATATATATATATATTTCTCAAAAAACAAACTTTAGTGACAACAGTAATGCATCTGTGTGCAGAATTTGGCTCAGGAGAAATCTTTAACATATTTGTGGAATCAAAGAGGGAATGACTCTCAGCTGTCCTGACATGTGAATGATCCAGTTGGCTGCTCCCACTCATTGTCCCTTTATTGCGATAAGACCCCTTTTCTCTGGAGATGTGTGGAACTATCTGATTTTGGCTTGTTTTTTCCTGTCAGGCATTAACCTTTTAACATGCTTCTTACTATGGAGTCATCTCTGCTTCAAATTGAGTAGGCTTTCCACACTGCCTGAACTTCAGAATGGTACCATCACTGGGTTACCATAGGTAAAGTAGCCCCAGAGAACAGGAGGAAAAAGCATTAGCTTTAGAGATGAAATACTTATCTTCTGTTCCGTATTTCAGAAGAAAGACATTTCCAAATAGAACATTTTATCTTCTGCTTTTTAGTTATTTTATCTGCAAATTGGGTAAATCTTTTCCTCCCAGGAGTTTTAAGATATGACTAGAATATGCATTTTACTCCTTGAGGAATCAGTAGGATTTCTGTAAACTGAAGAAAGAAAGCGTCTTCTTTCTGGTTCATTGATACATATGTACTCATTCATTTACGAAGAGAGATGAGAGCCAACTTTACAAGTAAACAAAATTGTCAGCAAGAAGTGTGATATGAGTATCAATCAATGAAGTGCCCCTTTTCCTCGAACAAAATACCTTTGTCATTTTTTTTTACAGAGCCTAAAATTCTAATCTTTGGAGTTAATCTATTGTTTCTCTAAGAATCTTGTTTAAATGCAAATACATTACCTGTGAGAGCATCTAGTTTATCAAGTTGGTTAGCAAAGAACAGGACTCTTAAGAAATTTAAAAAAACAAACATACAAATGTATTTTAACCGAGGTGGAGGGAAGGAAGAAGGAATTTGTAGAGATGGTGGTGGGGGTGGGAGAGGTGATTCAGTAATCAAGGAATATGTGAAAAATACATGCATGAAGCGAAATAAAGAAACACTTAAAACACCTAAATAGCGCTGATTTTTTTTTTTTTTTTAAGCCATCTAAGCTGAGTTCCCTCCTTTAGCACTGGGTTTAATGAAGAGCAATGCTGCACTGACAATCCCTCATAAAACAATTATTTAATTTATTTTCTTATCTATTTGCTGGTAAATAGAAGGTCAGAAAATAAGACAGCCCATTGATCAGATAAAATTTTTATTTCCAAAGTTACCATTAAGGGCAAAAATGCTGTAGCCATGTCCGTATAATATTTTCCGTTTGCCAATTTTGTCTGTATTCTAAGTGCTTATGGATTCAGCAGGGGAATATTATGACTTACCCTACTTTTGTTGGATTCAGATGCACACAGTGAATTAAACTGATAAAAACCACTTGATAGATATATTCTAAAATTAGCAAGATGCACACACACACACACACACACACACAGAGAAAGAAAGAGATCTGTTTTAACATAACAGTATTTCCAGATGTGATACAGAAAGTTTTCAGGATGAATCTTTACCAACTATCCATGTATTCATACTCATAATAGCAGACACAGTGGTGACTTTGGTCATAGCAGAATTGCTTTAATATGGCATAGTTTTCCTTAGGTGACCAGGCAAGTTTTTCACATATTAAATACATAAATAAAGCTTTTCATGTCAGATGGAAGGAATTTTCCTACACTGAGACTTGTGAAGAGTAAGGACTAAAGAAAAAGACTTTTTAAACCTTGGAACAACTTATCAAAGCTGCAAAATCTCCTTCCCCAGGGCCTTCAAAAATAGGACAGATGTCAGAGCTGGCTCAAGGGTGGTGCAGCTGGACAAAATCAATCATCTTTACATCTTTTCCAGTTCTTGATTTTCCACAGCATCCATTTGAAATATGTAAACACACAAGCCATTACTGGAACCTATATTACACTGAAATTATTTAATTTGAGGGAGTTACTATTAGATTGAGTGCACATTTATCTTTAGGGGTTTTTATTCATATTCCTGTGTCCTCAAGTGTAGTCCTATAGTGGGACTCTAACAAATGATATCAATTAATATTGTTTTATTTAAAAGTTGAAACTCATAAATCCAATTTTAATTTTCCTTGAAATACTATAAATTTCTTTTATTTCTTCCATTTAAATTATCAGTTTGTCAGTTGAAGTAGCTCACATGCAAAAGTAAATTATGCTTGAAAATAACAGAATCTTATGAAATACACAATTCTGGGAAAGTTGTATTACTTTTGTAAAGGTATTATGTGATCCAATGTTAATGTTTAATATTAAATATGTATATGATATTAAATGTGTTTACATGATATACTAATTCTCCCAAACAATATGGAGAAAATAATGTGGTCCACATATTTTACAATTTTCATAAGTGGCTGTAACTATTTTGATTTCTCAGCTGTGAGAATTACAAAGGATGTTAAAATGCAATATTTCCATACACTTAATTGGATAGGAATTCCCATTAAAATATGATAATTTGTAATATTTCCAAGAAACCGGATCTGATTGTGTGGAAAAGCATTCTTAAAAAAATGAAGAAAACATGGGAATAGAAAAGATTAAGCATTTGCAATCAGGTTAAGAGCATTCCAGAAATCTTAATATATTACTTAAAATGACACTAAAACTTTGTTTTTAAATAATTCTAGGAAACTTAATTTTTAAGGCAATTTTCACAATTTTTAGAAATCATGAGCTCTTCAATTTAATAAATAGGAACTCTTTACAGGATTCAATATTCAAAGGCTTAATATTGTAAGATATCCTACCACATTTCTATTGGTAAGATATCCTACCATATATATCTATATTCCTCCTTATATATATGTGTGCATATATATGTGTGTGTGTGTGCATGTATATATATATTTTTAAAGATTTTATTTATTTATTTTTAAGATTTTATTTATTTATTTGAGAGAGAGAGAATGAGAGACAGAGAGCACGAGAGGGAAGAGGGTCAGAGGGAGGAGCAGACTCCCTGCCGAGCAGGGAGCCGGATGTGGGCCTCGATCCCGGGACTCCAGGATCATGACCTGAGCCGAAGGCAGTCGCTTAACCACCTGAGCCACCCAGGCGCCCTATATTTTTAAATCAGTATTAGGCATTACTAGAAGTTGAGTTCCAAACAATTCTCCACAAGATAATCCAATCTCAGTCTTCTAAGTAAATAGATATAATTAATAAAATCTGAAGTGCATAATTTTTAATCTTTGCATTTCAAAGGCATCTTATGTTTTTTGGTGATGACTTTAACCAGTTTTTACTTGATTTTTTATATCAACTAGTAATCACTATGTTTTTGTTCCTACATTTCATTTTGTATTGTGAGGTGGGAATAAAATAAAAAAATAAATAAATAAATGAAAGTCTTCATGCCTCATGAAATCTATGTGAAATTGCATATATCAATACAGTTCATAAACTATACACAGAAACTATATTATAAAAAAGCTATATTGTAAAAAAATGTGGTATAAACAATGTCTATATGAGTTCATAGAAAATGTGGGATCAGTGACACCCACAAAAAAAAAAAACAAAAACCTCTTGATTTGTATAGTGTTTCCCAAACCATGATTTCGTTGCTTGTTATAATGAGCATGTGAGGTAGACACTATTATTATCCACATTTTTCAAGTGTGAAAGAAGAATCTCACTGAAATTCAGCTCTTAACTCAAGTGGAAATAACTAAAAAATGGCAGATAAAAACTCTTAATTCAAGGGTTTGTTCTCTAAACTTAATAACTTCTCCATTATGTGAGGGAGAAGGGAGAGGGAATACAGCAGGTGCAGTCTATATTTTGAAGAAATTCAATAGTTAAAAAAAAGTAGGAAAGAAAGGATGCCATTTGCAGGAAAGTTCAATCAGCAAAACTGACTTTATTCTTGAGTGCAGGCTAAGAAAATTGAATGAGATTATAGGCAGAGGATTTAAAACCATTGGAAAGACAGAAATGGGAAATACAGCCAAGCAGCAAATCTTGATAGGACAAAACCCAGAAAGTGGGGTGTGATAGAGTGCAAGGTGGAGAGGTTAGCTTTTGGGGGGAGGATTGATGCTGGTCCTGCTGAGATATGATGATATAGTGAAAAGTGCAGATATTTGACTGTATCTGCCATTATAGAAGAAAAATCTCTATTCCTCCCCAGAATGTGCTATCACAATTATGTCTAGTCAGAAAAGACATTTGATGAGGCTTAATATCTTTTTAACCACTTTCTTTTTACTGAACAGAGTAAGATGTTTACATATATAAATAATATAAACATTCAAAAACATACAAATGAGTCACATTGCCCTTGCATTATCCTAGAAAACTTGTTTGTAAAATGAGGTTCATTTAAAAATATGAAGCCTAGGGGCGCCTGGGTGGCTCAGTTGGTTAAGCGACTGCCTTCAGCTCAGGTCATGATCTCAGGGTCCTGGGATCGAGCCCCGCATCGGGCTCCCTGCTCCGCGGGAAGCCAGCTTCTCCCTCTGACCCTCCCCCTGCTTGTGTTCCCTCTCTTGCTGTCTCTCTCTCTCTCTGTCAATTAAATAAATAAATAAAATCTTTAAAAAAAAATAAAAATATGAAGCCTATTTCAACTAATTAGGTAAGGCTTATAAAAAATTTTACAATATAAATACTGTTTTCCTGTGTTTATATGTTTTAAATCCTTCTAACGATAGAGTTTCTCTTTCTTATAATTAATTATTATACTTTAAATTCTGCTACCTTGTTCAGGTCACCTAAAATTATATTTGAAGGACTGGAAATGTTCTGACTATGCATTACTGAAAACTGAAGTGATCATCTAAAACTACCATGCTTGTTAAAATTTTGAAGTGTGTTTGTACTATTTTGAAATTCCTCACGTGCTTCCCTGTCATCACAGTCCTTCTCTCAGATCTCCCAAATCCTAATGATTTAGTAACTAAAGGGGTAATTCCAGATATGTCAGGTAGCTTCCAAACCTGCTGCTTACTACGTCCAGATTATGATTTCTGGTGGTGAAATGTTTTGAATGCCTGGGGTTTTTGTGAGATGGATCATTTAATGCAACATTGACATGTTCTCTGGAATTCATGTCATCTCTATGATCACATTCTTCTCCCTGCCACACAGATCAGTGGATAGAAGTGGTGATTTGGTTGAGTCTTTTCTTCATTTACAAGATGGACTAAAGGAGCCTCATGGGATATACACACCTTTACTGCACAAGTGATAATTGGGAATTAAGGATGGATTACTCCTCAAAGCAACAGTACACTAAATACCCACATTACCTGGTTTCTGGGATAATTCCAGTTAAGGCAGACACTGCTATTTCTTAAACTGCTGCATCTTCCAGAAAGACAACAACAAAGTACTGAAGTTGGCAGAGTTTTCCAACTGAAGTATCCCAGCATTGGTCAAAGGGCTTTGAGATACCGATTCCCTCGATTTTGAGGTTAATTCCCAGGGGCTGGGGCAACCTCTACAAATAATTTATGCTGTTTACTTCTGTGGAATTTGCAAATATTATCATTGTTTTAATGTGCTTTGATATGATGATTTAGGAAGGACTGGTTAAGGTACGATCCATCAAACCATGTACCAGCTCTCTTACCAGTTAACCCAGCAGTGATAGAAGCCAAGAAAAGAGTATACTAAAAATGAGGAAGACTGTAGTCTCTAGTCTATAAAGAAATTACTTAACTCTTTCTTTCATCCAAATAAATTTCTTTTTTATCCCTACATGTTACCACTAAGAAGAATTCTAATAGTTTTGTATACTGCCTCTGAGAAATTCAAACATTTTTTTCTGTTTCCTCGAAATTTGTTTCCCAACACCAGATGTGCATTTCACTCCCTCTGTCATGTTATTCGGTTACCTGACAATCTTAAGAAAACATACTTTGATTTGAATCAACACATGTATTACTTAAAAAAAAAAAAATCTTGCTTTTAAGAAAACTACTAAGTCATCTTTGACCTCTATAAAATTTCTAGGCTCCCAGGTTTGAAGTGTTCTTTCTGTGGGCTATTTTTGGAATTTTTTACAGAGAGATCTAAATATATCTGGCCTAAACATTACTTTGACATTCATGCAAGGATATATTTTCAAATTCCTAAGAATCAGCCAATTTTTAAAAAAAATTAAAAAGAACTGTGTTGTGACCGTTGGTCATAGAAATTTACGGCTTTTCAAAACTAATTTATTTTTTTCAATTTTATTTTTAAAGTGAATTTATGTTAATCTTATAAATATAAGATTTAATACTAGAAACTCTGGTGAAAAGCGTTTCACTTAATTTTATTCCTATAATTTGGACTTAAATTTGTGTATTTTAATTATATATATATAGATGGAAATGTATATTTTAAAAAATATTGATACTCAAGTTACAGAGTGTTATAATAAATGAGCATAGTAAATAAATAAATAAATATAATAAAATTAGTTGTTCATTTGAGTGGTGGGTATTAGACAAAACTAATAGCCTTGTATGCCAGAGATTGTATAAATATACAAGAAAAAGAAATACCGGGAAACCAATTAGTCAATACTTCATCTAGTGAAGCTATATCATAACAATTTATTTACATCCCCCAAATATAAAATGTTGAAAGCTGTTTTAGCATCAAACAAAATCACATATACCTATCATTCATTTTGAGAAGATATTTCAAAACATATCTTACTTTTGGCAAGTCCGGCTTTTTTGGGGGGAGGAGGCTTGCGATATAAAAGGAAGTTATGTGATTTAAGTACCAATGAAAAGGCAGGGGCGCCTGGGTGGCTCAGTTGGTTAAGCTTCTTCTGCCTTGGCTCAGGTCATGATCCCGGAGTCTCAGGATAGAGCCACATCGGTCTCCCTGCTCAGCGGGGAGTCTGCTCGTTCACCCTACATGTGCTCTTTCTTGTTTGCTCTCTCTCTCTCGCAAATAAATAAATAAAATCTTAAAAACAAGCAAAGAGCATACACTAGTGTTTGCTGGGAAAGATGTTAAAAGCTTTTGATATAATCCCTACAACAACCTGGTGAAGCACAGAAAAGGTACATAATTTGTTCAACTTATTGTTTATAAGTAATGGGACCAAGAATCTGGCTCCAGAGTCTGTTAACATCTCCACTCTGCTGCATTTATTTACATGATTAACACATGTTGAATTCCTATTCTGAGCCCACATCTCACAAAAAAGCTCACAAAGCTCAGTGCTTTGCCATCAGTAACTTTTGACATTCACAACAAGCCTACAAGGTAAACTCAGTTGATAGTTTTATTTACACATGAGAAAATTAATGCTTAGTTGATTTAATAAATTAATGTCCCATGGGTATTAACATAGCTGTGATTAAATTCTAAATGTGCCTGACTATAGAATCTGGCCTCCTGTAATAATCAGTGTCAGATAAACATGAGATTGTAGTCATATGTCATGACTGCACTCTGGATTTAGGAGAGCTGGGCAAGTTTAAGAATCACCACATGGGGAATTTGGAGAGTTCCTATCAAAGAAGTCTAGATAGGGTGTGGGAATAGGCAACCTATACTTAAATATAGGAGGTACAATTTGGATGTTCGATGACAATTTGGAATTGGTGAGCTTCAAGAAAAGACTTGGTATTCCAACCTAAGTACCTCTTTAAAAACACAAAAGGTGATCATATAATGTACTATTATTATCAGCAGAACTCAATGAGTATGCTCTGTTCATCATTGCCTCCCCACTCCTTAGTAAATTCTGTTGTATTGCTCAGTAAAGATTTTTTAAACAAAAAAATCCATGTATAAATAAGTATATAACTAGCTGTTCTTAATAAAGAACGGATTAAAAATGAAATAATTTTTAGATTGACACAACTTCATTTAAATTCCACTAAAATCTTTTTGTTCATGTTACTGATTAAATTCCAACAAGAGCTGTGCCAAGGAGTTGCCACTCACCATATTTCACAGTTGAGAAAGTTGAGACATACAGGGTTTAAGTACCTGGCCCACTTGCCCACTTAATCTACAGATAAGAGGTAGATAAATGACTCAAACCAACCCTCAGATTTTAAGTCTATGCCACCTAAAGTTTGAAAAGAATATTTGTGTCTTTAATGTATTATTTGAAAAAAAACATACTATTTTATATCCTATGCAGCTTTAAAAATTAGGTTTTTAATCACATAGGCTAATTTGGACATCCCTGAGAGTCAGAGCTGCCCTCTGGTAGTTATTTTCTATAGTTTTGTCTTGTAAATTAAGGCTAGTGATTTCTTGTGCTTAACGTTTTTAGCATTAAAAGCCAAACTAACCCATTTTTACATTTTTTTCAGGTCCTGAAGAGCTAGAACTCAAGTGCCCCTTGAATCACATTGCTTGCCATGGTGCCAACAAATGTGTTCATTTATCCCAACTGTGCAACGGTGTCTTGGACTGCTCAGATGGGTATGATGAAGGACTGCATTGTCAGGGTGAGTCCGTTTGTGGAACAATGCAACCACACTATGAAATTTTTCATAGTTCAGTGAAAGTTCAAAAAGAACCTAGAACTTGCCTTTTCTTTCAACCATAACCATATCAGTTTTTGAGAAAGCAAGAATTTCATTGCCAGAAACACTCAATATGTATTTCAAACCTGTAACTGTTGTGCTTTATTGAAAAATGCCATTAGAAAAAGAAATGCATTTGAACTTGGATGCTGGACTCTGAAACAATTACATATTTCATAGAAAAAAGTACTTTGAGGAAAAGACAAATAAGAAGACTTTGTCACAGGAGATTAATACCGTACAGTGTCCTCAGTTTATTTCTCTGAACCTTTGCTTTAACAAAGAGTAATTGAAGTAAAACCTCTGCAGCCAAATATTTTAGTATGATGTATTCACAGGAATTTTTCTTTAATGTTACTTCCATGAAGTTGTACCTACTTTCTTATAATTTTCTTTCTTTTTAAAAAAGTCAACACCTATGTTCCTACAGTGGTCCTGATTTTACCTATATATTAATGATGGGAGGGAGAAATAATTAAAATCTAAAAGTTAACAAAAAGTTAACCAGAATTGGCACATTCTAATAAAACTGGTTGGAGAGAGGAAATGAAATGTGAAACCAAAAACAAGTTGAGGATTGAGGTAAGGATCCAAATCTGGAAACAGAATCAAGGTATCAGTCAAGTAAATTTGGCTCCAGGATGAAGCCCAGAATGAAACCACTGAATCAAAAGTCTCAGTCAAATTCCCACCAGCTGAGTATAATACAAAGGCTATTTATTGAAGCTGAGCAGTTAAAGAGTAAGTAACCTATCCTTTGTGCTGAGGTCAGTAAGACAATAAGGAACAGAAAGAGCTATAGAAAACTGGAGATGCATGTCTGGTCTCTGACCAGATTCACACAAACTAGTTGCTGCCATGTGCAAAAAGGTCGTAGGTTACCAAAAGTTCCAGTTTTTCAGGAAGAGCTCCATATCTGTATGTGTTTACATTGTTCAACGTCAGCTACTCATTTTTAAAGCATTGTATGGACAAAAATGTACGGACCAAACAAAACTTGTCTGGAGTCCTGTCAGGGCTTATTGGCTTCCAGTTGCCTACCACTGGACTGAATGAAGTAACTGGATTCAATACCAGAGATGGAGAGATACACTGCAAAAAAGAGTCAATCTTAGAAAGGTAGTCCAAGGTGGTAAGACTGTTGAGAGACCATAATCTGGGTCACAGGGTCTCTTCCTTCTTTCAGAAGGGAATTACTCTGGCTCTGTGGACAGGTTCAGACTGAGAAGTTAAAGGTCTTCCTTCTTTGGCTGAGTTTGGTTTCTTAGCCCGAATTCTGGCAGGGTCACAAAAGGAGCCAGAAGATTCTCAGTTTTAGTTATGAACACATGTGTAATAATAACTAATAAGATATTTTCTTATTTAAAAACCTTTTGACATGTGTTCTTTTTGTATAATTGGATATTTAAAGGAAGGATATTAACAGAAAAAAAGTAAAGTATGGAATTATGAAGTGATAGGAGTCAAAGAGTTTAATTTTCTTTCAGAAATTAATTATATTTTCTAGAGCCTAATTCTATCCACTTCAGTTATAATTCAGGCTTCTTATTACATTAAGAAAAAAAAAAACTTTTGGATAGACGTGTGACTGAGCTTCTAAAAGAGTGAAATCATCACATTGCCAAATACTTCCTCAGAAGTGGTTACACAAATTAGAATGTCTCAAACATATATCAGTGCTGTGAATCATATGAAAATATATCTGAATTCTCTTGTAAAATTTAGAGTTGTGATCTAATAGATGAAGGAATATGTTAATAGTAAACCAAGGGATTCATATAAATCCAAAGTATTGGAATAAAAATAAAATAGTATTAAATTTATCTTGATCTTTGAAAAGCTCAGTGAATACTTCAGACTGAGATACATTTAGAGTAAATAATTGTTTATGCTTCAATCTTTTTTCCTCTTCTAATTCAGGTTTCTAACTGTTCCAACTTCCATATCTTTGTCATTAGTGACAAACATTTTCTTTTCTTTTTTGAGTAGGAGGCTGACTGCACAATTTTAGCCTTTTAAATATTTCTAAATTTCACCAAATGAAGTGTTTTAAAATGCCTAAGTAATTTATTGTGATCTGAGGTGGGCTTAGAAATAACAAGAGATATATTTGGATCTATGTTTGCTATTCAACCTTTGAATCTGTGCTTGCTCTTTACCTTACTAGAGGATGTATCTTCAACCTTTCTCCTAATTTTATGTCACATCCAGTGAAAAACTGTTTTCTGATGAATTAATTAGGCACCAGCCTGTCAGGTTTCTAAAGAACTTTCTCATCTATAGGCATATAATAAAGAAAGAAACCAGATTAATTCAAACATTGCATTGATTTTTAGAGATGCTTTTCTCTTGTAGAACAATTCTGCCTGAATCACTTTCTCTGTCTAAATCCATTTCTCTTTTTGTTGCGTTCTAAGCACATACTGCAATTTAAGTAATTATATGTGAAGCCAAAGACATGATTCAAAGATGCATATGTCTTCTTTTTTTTTTTCCTAATAAAGGATCCAAAGTACATTTGGCGGTATATTTGTATCCTTTATGAAAATTGATAAGGAGAAAAGTTTAACATTTTGGAGGTGATATTCTGGCCTTGGGAATGATTTTGTATCAACTGAGCTGTTTTCTGAATGTTCCCTAGAAAAAAAATCAATTTCTTCCTGGTGAGGGTAATGAAAAGATATCTATTATTAATGATTTTCTATAACACTGATATTTTAATCTCCATAATTTAGCTCCATTTGAAGAAAGAAAAATGGATTTTTGTATATGAGTGTACTTATATATAGGAATGTGCTTGTAAAAATTTTACAATGAGAATGTTCAAAATCACCACATTATATTTTAGAAAACTTCATCTCTTCCTACATAATATTTCATATTGGTAATAATATCACTATATCTAAATTGCATAAGCAATAAAAACACATTCTACACAGTGCCAGGCTTCTCAGTACAGGATATTTCCACAAAATCCTCACAGCCATGCAAAGAAGTGAACAAATTCAACTAATAGATACCAGATTGACTGAACTGTATCAAAACACTATTTTAAAATTTGGTATTCTTGGGGCACCTGGGTGGCTCAGTCGTTAAGCGTCTGCCTTGGGCTCAGGTCATGATCCCAGGGTCCTGGGATCAAGCCCCGCATTGGACTCTCTGCTCCGCGGAAGGCCTGCTTCTCCCTCTCCCGCTCCCCCTGCTTGTGTTCCCTCTCTTGCTGTGTCTCTCTCTGTCAAATAAATAAAATCTTAAAAAAAAATAAAAAAAATAAAATAAAATTTGGTAATCTTGAGGTAATTCATTATGTTAACATTTAAAGTGGCTGTGAACAAGAAAAGCCCCCTTTTTAAATTCACAATCCTGGTTAGAGTACATTTGCCATGCAAAATAACCAAACACTTCAATGTACAAGGGAACAACAGTTTCTGTTGCACTGTCTGCTTTTACTCTATTACCTCTGAAACAAAAAATGCAATATATGTTAAGAAAAGAAAGATAAAAAAAGAAGGTAGCAGAAGGGGAAGAATGAAGGGGGGGGAAATCGGAGGGGGAGACGAACCATGAGAGATGATGGACTCTGAAAAACAAACTGAGGGTTCTAGAGGGGGTGGGGTGGGGGGATGGGTTAGCCTAGTGATGGGTATTAAGGAGAGCACGTATTGAATGGAGCACTGGGTGTTATACACGAACAAGGAATCATGGAACTCTATATCAAAACTAATGATGTAATGTATTGTGATTAACATAGCATAATAAAATTAAATTAAAATAAATAAAAAAAACAAACAGGGTTCTAGAGGGGAGGGGTTAGCTGGTGATGGGTATTAAAGAGGGCACGTATTGCATCGAGCACTGGGTGTTATATGCAAACAATGAATCATGGAACCCTAATGATGGAATGTACGGTGATTAACATAACATAATAAAATTTTTTAAAAATGTAAAAAAAAAGAATATGGAAACACTTCATGTTAGTGCAAAAAGAGATTCTGTCTTTTGTGTCTCAAGAAAACATGATTATGTAATCTACATGATTGTTTTCCAGCAAACATCCCAATGTCCTTTTAAATTTGAAGAGATAAAGTGTGTGAAGAGTTTATTAAAACTGATTAGGGAATTAAAATCTCTGACATCTGAAAAGCTCACCACCCAAACCTACAAATATGCACACACAAACACACATATTCTTCTTTTCTGATTGCTCTGTTGTATACTGAACCTGTTCCTACATAATTCTGAGTGTATAATATGTTAATTGGTATATTTGATCTGGAAACTAAACAAGAATAAGATTCTCTTATATATCACCTAACTCCTTGAATAATGCATATTCAGAATTCTTAAAATTCTATTTGATTTTTTTACTTTACTTACCAGTTGGAATATGATTTTCTTAACATGTGCAATTAAAATTTTCTCCACCTACTCACAATCTATTCTAATGTATTTATTTTAGATTCCAGTAACTCTAATGTATTTATTCTAATGTATTTTAACTTTTTTTTAAGATTTTATTTATTTGAGACACAGAGATACAGAGAGAGAGAGAGAGAGAGCAATGAGCAGGGGGAGTGGCAGAGGGAAAGGGAGAAGCAAGCTCCCTGCTAAGCCAGGAGTCCGATGTGGGGCTCGATCCCAGGACTCTGGGATCATGACCTTAGCTGAAGGCAGATGCTTAACCATCTGAGCCACTTAGGAGCCCATATTCTAATGTATTTTAGATACCGATTTATATTTAAAAATTTACGTGGCTTTTTTTCTTTTATATTACTATTCATAAAAATAAAGTCTTAGGAGAAAGTGCTAAAAAATCCTGGAAATAATTTACAAATTAGAGCTTTCTCAAAATGGACTGAATGAAAATGGCAAACTATTATCTGTGGTGACTCACCACAGGAAACTTAGTAATCCTTAAAACTTCTGTTTAAATCTCATATATACGACGCCTGGGTGGCTCAGTCGTTAAGCATCTGCTTTTGGCTCAGGTCATGATCCCAGGGTCCTGGGATCGAGCCCCGCATTGGGCTCCCTGGTGCGCCGGAAATCTGCTTCGCCCTCTCCCACTCCCACTGCTGTGTTCTCTCTCTTGCTGTCTCTCTCTGTCAGATAAATAAATAAAATCTTTAAAAAAATAAATAAATCTCATATATATTCCAAATCTTCAGAAATTAATCCAGATCAATTAATTCAATGCAATAATTGATTTGAGAAAATTAAATGTAATAAATTTAATTTAAAGTATTAAGAATTTAAAAAAAGTAAAACACTAAGGAATTAATCTTTAGCTCAAATGTTCAGGACTCTAGTTTTCATTCTTCCAGAAAAGAAATATTTTATCTTGCGGTGATGTTTTGTTAGTCAGTAGAAGCCTGATTTCAGATGGACACAAGATTAGCCTGTGTAGCTGCCAGGAAGGAAGGAAGGAAAAAAAGAGGTTGGTGAAACTGATGAAAAAGACAAATTTGGAGCACTTTATTGTTTTTACTTTCACTTTATTGCTTTACTTTCACCTATTTCCATTTTAAAATTTCCCATTGAAAAATATTGCCAATCTCTTTTCTAAATTAAAGTGAGCTTACCATGCTAGAGAAGGGAATTTCAGTATGCAGGATCCAAAAGCAAAGGTATGGAGAAGAGGTACAACTGCAAGCCATGTTAGAGGAAGTGTATCTTTCTGCAACACAAAGCTTAAAGCACATGGAGAGGAAGAAACTTCGCCAGTGTTTTCAAGTCACTTGAAACATCCATAAGCCAAGAGCTAGAAAACAAACAGCTGTAATTACCTAAGAGGACCTGGGTTTGTGTGCTCAGACCACTTTTGATTTTTGAAGTTCCTACAACTTAAAAGTAGGTCCTGCTATATTCTTTTCTTTGTCTTGAGTTGTGCTAAGGTGATTGGGTAGTCTCAAATTTATCTCAAGCGTAAACATTTTCTCTCAAAGCGATTAGCTTCAGTAATTGAGTTAGTTTAGTGATAGGGTATGACCCTTACCACTGGTTGATTGCAGGGCCAAATTAATGCTTTTTAGAAGCAAAGCAACAATTCTTAGGAAGAGTAGGTCTTCTACACGAGTATCATCCTTTTGCAAGGCTATCACAGACGTTGTTTATGTTGACAAATGACATCTATGTGAAAATTAGGATAGTGTACTTGAAGACTATTCTAAATATATGTATGTACATATAAGTGTGCATATTCATTTTCCAGAGTCTTAGACTTAGAAATTCTGTTTAATTAAAAATATGTTGTTGCGCAGATATCTGACTTCTTAACACTGATTTGTTAGAAGTGATTGCTAAACTAATTCTGCTCAAGAGACTTGGAATTCGGGGTGCCTGGGTGGCTCAGTTGGTTAAGCAACTGCCTTTGGCTCAGGTCATGATCCTGGAGTCCCAGGATCGAGTCCCGCATCAGGCTCCCTGCTCAGCAGGGAGTCTGCTTCTCCCTCTGACCCTCCCCCCTCTCATGTGCTCTCTCTCTCTACCATTCTCTCTTAATAAATAAATAAAAATGTTTTTTTTTTTTAAAAAGAGACTTGGAATTCAAATTTCAGTTGTTTGTTTGAATTTGTTAACTTCTCCAGACAGCTAACTGATTGCCTGTGGGAAGAGAATAACTAATTTGGCCCTGTATCATAGGCCAGCATGTGAAAGGATAATCTAAAGTAGTTCATTGTTTGTTGGAGGTGGATCTTTTTGTAGTGGATTTACGTCTTTGATTAATGTTAATATATACTAATTAGTGTTCTCTGGCCCCAAACAGAGTTATTTTTTTTTTAAGAATAACTGGAAAACAGATTTTGCAATATAAAAAAAATGTCATATAAGCATACTAGTAGTTTAAAAATGATCAAACACTGAAGGATCTAACTTAAAAAAAAGATATTCTGTATTAAAACAACATCTCAGATTCCGTATCTTTCTTCTTGGCAAACAGTGGTTTAAAGCTAACATATGGCATCCATATTTTTTGATCCAGTCTTTCCTGTGGTAAGAATCCTAGTGCATTATGGACCTTTAATTGCTGCTGAATTATACTCTATTTGTAGTTGATTTTGGTTTTAAATAGATGTAAGTCAAAAACACGAATCCACAACTTACACCGCAGTAGAATATTTATTCTGTTTGCTTAACATCTGTAGAAGAAGTAGCAATTGCTTTGATATAGAGATTGACTACTTGATTTGAAACAACTTGAGTTGTGCTAAGGTGATGCTTGTGCCTAAAATATACCAACCTCTTACATAGAAGGACTGTGCAAAACCACAAAAAGCCAGAGAACTTAGCTTCCCCAACTCTACCCCCAGTAATATCTCCAACAGAAGAAACTTGTTAATAGTTCCACCGATTTTGGAATTGTTAATTTACATGAATATTCATGGACACTGGGACTCATTTATCTGGATCTCTCCCTCACAGTTCTCTTCCTGATATGATGGAAAACAGAGAATAGTTTGTAAGAAAGAATAATGGGTATAAGGCTAAAATGAACTTTTGAAAATGTGCCAAAGGAAACACAGTGAAGTTTTCCCAGTATTCAACTTAATTCACTTCAGTAAACTTTTACTAAGCGCTGAGAGTATTTTAAACACTTACCTGAGCACTGGGGATGTAAAAAATCCTATTTTCTTCCTCCATGGAATTCACATGTCATAATGGAATATGTAAAAATTGCTGAGGAAGAAAAAAATGAAGACCTCTAATTCTGCTTGAGGGGATGCAAGAAAATTCCTCAAGAAAGCTGATGGTTGACACATGTCTCACTCTAAGAGTTTGGTAGGCAGATGAGAGAAGAACACTTCAAAAGGAGGGAACTATGTGTACAAAGACACAGGTGTCTAAGAAAATATTGTACACTCAAGAGAACTCCTAAGTTCTTTGGTAAGGTTGATGCATAGGATTCTAAGTGGAGATGGATGAGTTTGGAGCTGAAAAAAAAACACTCGATATTAGACCTGGAGTGGTTGCATTAGAATAAGGATGCAATATGACCTACTTAAAATGCATTATATAAAGCTGTAAAGAGAAAGAGAGTGGAAGATGATTCTAGGATGTATTCTCAGTATTTTAAGGGTGGTATATAATTTACTATTAAGGAAGATTAGAATTATTGCATATATGTAGCAGGTTCTGTGATTTATCCTTAGAAAGTTAAAGTGTACGTTTTTATAATCATAAAACTTTGAGCAAAACAGTCATGTCTGTTTACACTGCCAGCTCCCCAAACAAGGCACGTATGTGTTATTCTTTAATGTATCACTTTCATGTGAGTAGAAGTCAAAACAGATGACAAGGAATCCATTTTAAGTGAACTCCTTTTCAGATGAAAGTTAGGAATTTGGAATGTGTATTTACTATTTTAAGCAGCTAGAAGCCTATCTTTAGCAACCACTAAAGTAGCACCTTAGTTGATGCCTAAGTTTTGCCCTCTTGTATCTTAACTTTGGGAAATGTATGACGGTTCCAATATTACTCAAAAGTATGAATTATAACAAATTGTCCCTTAGCTCTCTACTCAACCTCAAAGGTGAGGCCAAATCCCCTGTAATTCATTATGTAGTTTTTGACACAAGCAGCTTGATACTTTACAAAGTAAGGAATTAAAGCAGGTAGCTGAAGTTGACTGGCATCCCCAGGAGTCACACAGAAAAGCAGTGTGAGAGCAAGGTTTAAACACTGTGACCTTGAGTTTTTGTTCGCCAGTTTCGACTACTGAGCCTTAATATATCAACTCAGAGAAATGCATAAAATTGTTATGCTTCAGCATCCTTTCTGACCCGTTCTTAAAAGAGCAAGATGGCTTGTAGAAAATCAACTGAAAAACATTTTTGAGCTAACTATATGTTCCCTGTCAGTTTTATTAATTGATTGAGTAAGAAAAAAAAAATGTGCTGAGTGAACCACAAGCTAAAAAACTATATAACAAGCTTGCAGAATTGAATGTCTCAATCTATTAGCTTTATCCCCTTGAGAAAAATTAGTGCTTTCATTTGATGAGGGAGGTAGAAAGGAAATGGAGAAGTTCATTTTAACTCTTCAAAGTAGGTTTGCACTAGTTACAATAGGAAGTTAAAACAAAACAAAACAAAACAAAACTAGGAATCGACTTTCATAATGGGATCTGGAAGGAAAAATGAGAGACTTCTTAAAGTCATTCAATAGAGTTTAAATTTTGAAGGAAAAACCTATATTAGAGACAAATCCAATACTGTTTCAATAAGTAACCAATAAATAATTAGAAGATTTGAGATTTATTAAGCTTGCTCTGGAATTCTAAGAAGTTTTACAGAGTTCTATAGAAGAAGATAAGAGATTTTTACTCCTTCAGTCAATGTTTTCAATTCTGAATTTCTAATCTGTTCAAAATTGCAGAAAAATACTGTTTCTGCAGCTTTTTCTCTCCACTGTTATCACTTATACAGTGAATCCTATTCCATTGGACACATGTGTTACAATGCCATCATAACTGAATATTTCAATATATTAAATATAATTCAGAAAAAAACAAGATAGCTGTAAGACTAGTGACTTCTGGGTGCCTGGGTGGCTCAGTCGGTTAAGCGTCTGCCTTCGGCTAAGGTCATGATCCCAGGGTCCTGGGATCAAGCCCTGCATCAGGCTCTCCCTGCTCAATGGGGAGCCTGCTTCTCCCTTTCCCTTAGCCTGTCGCTCCCCTTGCTTGTGCTCTCTCTCTCTCTCTCTCTCTCTGTCAAATAAATAAATAAAATCTTAAAAAAAAAAAAAAGACTGGTGACTTCTGAGCTTTCCATAATCAGTCCCTTCATAACCAAATCAAACATTGATTTGTTTTTCATTCATGTGGAGACATAGAGAAATATGCATATGTATTTTAGTTTCTCCTAAGCATTCTACATATACTTGCATATTTGTGTTCAGACACAAGAAACACATTAAAGATTAATTTCTGAAGAAAAACACACCACCTAGATTTATTTCTATTAGCTGAGAATTTGCATTCTAGCTCCCCATTAGGTTTGTGATTTAGAGAAAGCATGAAATTGACGATTGACCTCTGTATGCTAAATAGGATTGTAGAACCAGTCCCAGACAACCCACTGTGGTTGTAAAAGCCATAGGACGCCAACCAAAGTGAGATCAGTTTACTCTCAGAGTGTCTTCTGAATTAGGTCAGTGTGACCGTGAGCCAAGGCTTGAGTATCAGATAAAAAGGAGAATGGGAAGGTCACGTCCAAAGAGCACTTTTCAGTTCCATTAGCTGAAACATGTGGCATGTTCTCATTCAATCTACAGGTACAAAACTAAGAGTGCTAAGAAAAAAAATCTGTGTAGTTCAACAAATGGCTTAAAGAACTACCCAATATTCTCAGAGCAGAAGCACTAAGAATCTGAATTGTCTAATTTTTAGTTAGGTCAATTAAATAGTAAGAGTTTTCAAAGAAGTTTGGAGAAAAATATTAAAAGGTGTAATATAAATTGCTTTTTAGTTTATATGGAATATCTAAATATTTATTACATAAAAATTATATATACAATTTATTTTATCTTAATGCATATAGAAAAATATTTGTGCGTAAGTATTGTTAGATTTTCCTAGCCTACATCTATTGGATATCTAGCTGAATTGACTATTTCAGGAAATTAAAACATACATATTCTTATGCCTTTCACCTGTGGTTTTTTTTTTTTTTTTTCATTTGTTCTTGTTTTCAAAACCAGAATAAGGTGATGTTTCCAGTCAAGTTCTTACTGTGAGTGCTCCGTCCTACTCACAAATGACTTCCAGTTCATTTTCAATAAGTTAGGTTTTTACCCTACCCATTTAAACTCATTATGCAAAGCAAATGTGCAGAACTGAGACAAATATGTTTAGAGGGTCAAAGCCTAGTAATTTTGCCTAACACAGTGTTACTTATCTGCTGAGGTGAGTTTTTCAATGCAAATGCGCCTTGGTTTTCTTCCTGTGTATACATCTTATATCCCTAATAGATTGGAAACATGTAACGAAACTTGTATTTAACTTCTATCTCAGTCACTTCACTGCAAGGACTTAGTCCACAGGGCAGGGAAGACAAAGGTGCAGGAAACGTGATTTAAGTGAAAAAGTGTATGGGACTCCTGTAGGGTAACTCATGGGGTGAAGTATACTACACAGTATGCTGGAATTATTGGCCTTAAACAAACAATGTGCTCTTCGTCAGGAAGATTCACTCCTGCATTTTACCTAACGTGATTTGCTCCTTTCAGTTTTGTTTCTCCTTATTTACTAGAGATATCTCCAATATGCCAAGGGAAGCAAAGGTCTGCTCTTTGACTATAACTACAAATAGAGAAGCAGCAATAACTTTCTCTCAGCTTGAAGCAGACCTGGAAGATAATAGGGCCAGAAGGGATTTTCAGAGGTCATCCAGTCCATCCATCTGTCTTTAGGCTGGACTGAACCCAAACTTGCCTAGACAGATTGCTATCTACCGAATTTGGAAGGCCTCCAGGAAGAGGCATTCTAACAGCCATTTTTAGTAACACAATCAATGCTTAGCAATTTGTACTCTGAATAAATGCTTGCATATTGTATTATAAAATTCTCCATGCCCTCTCAATTTTTAGTCTTTTCCCTCCAACATATTTCTATAGATTAATCATGTTTTTCTTGCACGTCTCCAGATAGTTTTAAATTTTGAAAATTTCTGAAGTTATAGACTGCCCCCCCAACCAACGCAGATACCGTTTAAGTGACTAGTATTAGTATTCCCTACAATTGACTGTCAGAGCTTCTGATGCCTGTGATTATTCTTTGTTTTCTTATACCTTAACATCGCCTTGTTCACTCATGTTGTATCCATTAGGAATTGTCTTTGGCCATGAATAATAGGGATCTTAAAAAAAAAAAAATCTTGTGAAAAAAATATGCAGAGATAGATAGATGTTCCATGGCAGGGAAGGCGATTTCATGACATGATCTCTGTTCCAGGCTCCCGTGTTTCTCTTCTACCATCCTTCTCAACTGCCTTCCACCCTCAAGGTAGGCTAGTGGCCATAGATGGCCACTGCAACTCCAACTCCAAATATCACATCCCCATTCCACTAGGAAGGAAGAAGAATAAAACATCCTTACCAAGGAAGTCAAACTCTGACTTAAAGGACCTTACAGAAGCCTGACACCGAAATTTCTATCTCTATGCCATTAGCCAGAATTTTAACACACAACCATCCTTATTTGGATGAAAAGCTGGGAGATGTAGTTTTTCAAGTGTACAAACACTGCTTCAATAAATGGAAGAAAGGGATAATGGATATTTGGTAGCAACTAGTTTATGCTATATGTGCTTTAATAGAGCAATCAGAGAGTTGACTGCTCACCACATAGGGGCTGCAGTTGTACTATGTTTGATGAAACTTATGGGAAGATTCTAAAGGACAGAGAGCTGGTCATTAAATGGCTCTGTAGTTTTGGAAAAACAGTGAAATGAGATGTTCAGGCATATCACTACAATTCCCTCCAGGTATAAGATTGTATAAATCAATAAGAATATTCAGTACACCTGGGAAATGGTAAGAGAAGGGTCAGGCTGTACTGTAGCAAAGAGTTCCCAAATACCAGACTGATAGCCGTGGAGGAGAGTTCCTGGGGAGCCACTTAGGGCTGGCTGCTGCCTGAGAAAAACCCCAGATAAATTTGGTTTCCAAGAGAAGGATACTCTCTCTCTCTTCTCCCCTCCTTCCCATTCTCACTCATTTTCTTCTTCCCTTTTCTTCCCATTCCTTCCCTCTCCCTCAGTTGCTACCCTCACTCTCTGCCCCATATCTCATATTTTTTTGGCCTTTACTTTACATTTTTATTCCTTCAAAATTGGGCTTCAACTTGAGACTTTTAAAAAACTATCAGAATTTCAAAATCTTTGCTATCATTTCATATCTGTGGTCAGCCAACCTTATTTCATAATTTATTTTTACCATGTGGTCTGTCATCACATAGAAATGTTGTTTTATTTAATATTTTGAGAATTCCGCATCATGTTAAGCTGCTTTGTTTATCTTATTACCTCTCTGATGGTAAATTTCCTATTGTTTTTGTGTTTTGTTTTGCTTCCCTAAGACTATCAATTGTTTCCAACCAAACAAATACATCCCAAATATTTTACTGCTGTTGACTTTTGTTTTATTTTGAAGGATCCCTTAATTTTCTTTCTTTCTGTTTTTCCTTTTTTTTTGAATTCCAAATCCCATCAGGTGATTACCTCTGCCATTTTTTATACTCCCAAATAAATTCATATCTATGAGATCCTGATTCATAAAGCCATTTCTACCACATGGTCCTAAAAAGTAAGTAGGCATTATGTAGGCACTGAAGGGTATTGTAACAAAATCTCAGTAAAAACAACATATTGTATATATATGTGTATATATATATATATATATATATATATATTATATATATAAAGAGAAGAGAAGAGAAATGGTGGGAGTATGAATATAGTATAGTACCACATGATACCCATTAGAGTTCTAAAATTAAAATTCTGAATGTCTAAGAGCAAGAGCAAGATGAAGAATTCTATGTACTGAGAGGAATCAAAGTCAGACCGGAAAATGTTGGTGATTGAACCAAATTCCCTATGCACATAGTTCATTAATCCTTCCTCTTCATTTTAATAATAGGTAAATCCACATTCTTGTGGTGGTATGCTTCCCTTCTGAATGGGCAAGGGAGGAGCTGGAAAACTTCCTGGGATGAAACTAAAGGTCTCTTCCAGCTAGCCACTCTGTGTTAGGAAGAGCTGTGTGGGTTAGTTAGCCAGGACAGCGTGGTTGTTCTGGTATTAACAGTTTATGTCTTTTAAGAACCTGGAGTAGAAACAAATGTTCTAGAATTGCAGTCAGCAATATCTGCCAAACTGGAATTACTGTATTTTTAGTTTATACATTGTACTGGATTTCAGAGCCCCCAAAATCAGATGAAAACAATAACTTGAGGCACACATATAAAAACATAGATTGGATTTTTAAATTGCTGCTATATTATTATACTCCTTGCTCAAATAGAAATGATTACTACGGAAGAAAGAAATAGCTCTCTTAAACAACAACAAAAACAAACAAACAAACCTAGATACAGAGACATCCTTTATCATTGTCAAAGACTGTTTTTGTTGGTTTCTGAGCTAAAGTTATCTGTGTTGAAGTCCAAAGTTTTTTCTATTTGACTGTTGGATTTTTCTCCTAAAGTCGATTTAGTTCACCAATATATATGTTTCCCTTTTTCTTCAAAAGCTTTTTCTATTTTCAAGTGACATTTTTTTTTGTTTTGGATGTGTAATAGTTTCTGTGAGAAATATTTCCCAAAGCAAATATACATATTTCCAACATACTAAATTATAATGATTTTTTGCTATTCAGATACACCTGGAATATATAATTCTTTTGAAGAGGCAATTAGCATTTAGTTCAGTGACTTGGGTAGTGTAACTTTTTTGATATTTTGTTTTATTGCATGCAACCAAGGTACTACATATCTACAAAGGACCAATACTAATCTAAACAAGAAATGCCCAAAGGTTTTCAGTGTAAGTTTATCCATATTGAGTCTTAAAGGGTCGTCCAATTATCTTTATGAGGTCATAGAAAGATTGTTCACTTACTGTCTTGTCAGTACAGCTTGTATCTTACCTCTATTCCAATCTAAATAAAAACTGAAAAATTGTGTCAAATGGGTTTCTTAACTCTTTAGAAATAAATGACAATATATAGTTGCATCATAGACACACATTACTGTGGATGTTTAGGATCATATTTTATGCTGTAACAGCCATTAAAACTTAATATTTTTAATTACAGTTGCTTGCTTACTTTTCAATTGGACAAGTGATTTTATAGTTGGCTTTGTAAGACTGGTCACCAATAAACAAGCATGGAACACAAACTTAATATGTTAAGGCTCATTTTATTTGAGAAACATAAGGGGAGGGTGGAGTATTTTCACCTGCTCTTACTATATAATGGGAAGAGAATATATTTGAACTCAGATTAAGTATGAAGCTATAATTGAACTAATGTGCATAAAGATCAAATAAACACTCAGCTTTGGGTAGTTATAATTAAGTTATAATTATTTTAACAGTACCTCTGTGGAAGTCTAATTTAGTAATATAGAGCAGACTAAGTTCCATTAATGCAATTACAATGGATAGACTATACAAAGAACTACAAATGAAATATGGATAGATGGATGGATAGATGGACAGACAAATGATCTAGCAAATAAGACAAAACATCACATGTCTGAGAGAAGGCTTTGTGGGGAAAACTGAATCATACAAATCTATTAAAGCAGATTTGAAATTTGATGAACTGGTGTTGGAGACTATGAAGTTTCAGTGAATTTAATATCCAATGGACAGGACAATGGTATGAAATGACATAACATATTTATATAGTGTGCATGCTGTAGATGAACCTGGACTAGGTAAAGAAAAAAAAAATAGTTCAATAGAGAATAATATCCAATATTATATATAATAACCAATAATATCCAAAGTTGACTCAATGTCAACTATTTTGTCTGATGGCAAAGAATTCTTCACTCCAATATCCTTATATGACCTTTGTGGTCCAATCATGAAAGCTGCATCTTAAATTAAATTACAAGTAACTTAATTAGAGGACCATGTCTTCCAAAAGGGAGGGGAGGGCACAGAAGCAAGACATTATATGAAAATAATTCTTTTATTCAAAAGTATGCCCAAAGACTGTCTCATGGTCGGTTATCACTTAAGGTAGCTTTCTTCTTGGGCTTCAGTGCTTCAGAAATATGTTTTCTTGCATATTTATGTTAGTTTCATGTTTTTCATAGAATCAGTCTTCAAAAATATGGTTGTTTTATTTAATCTTTTATTTACCTATTAGATATATATTTGCTGAAAATCCAATATAAGCCAGTCACTATGCTGGGCTCTGGAAATATGCAGATTTTTTTTTTCCTTAAAGGGTTCCCATAATTGTTTGTGGATACAACTCATTAGTAGATAATTATAAACTATGTAGTTAGAGCACTGATAGAAAAACACGATTGGCCCTGAAGCTTGTGTTCCCCCAAAGGAATATTGCCATGATCAATTCTAAGTATATCCATCACTTACAGGGAACATGGGAGGAACATACTGAAGTTTACTTTGATTCACATTTTTTTTTTTAATCTTTAGGTATGAAATAATCAAAAAGTCCATTGAAATGTTTCCCAAGTTGTACTTTTTAGGCCTCTTTCATTTGCAATTGACCATATTACTTTTGAGTATCTTTAACAAAAATGAGGACTTATGGACTCAGGTAACTTCATACTTCTTCAAGTCCAGGAAAAATGGAGTTGTTTTTGCTAATATTTCCAATCAATGTCTTGAGCCTGAATTTCTGTAGCTCCCACACTGTGCCTTTCATACCACTCATTAGGAATTAAGTAGAAGTGCCAAGAATCTACCACTTTCTTCCCTTCACCTCTCTTTGTCTTAAATCCACCAATACTTATACTAGTGTCTATATTATTATGTCTTTCCCCACACTTATGTCAATCACCACAGAACTGTAATCATTGCAGAGGTTCTTATTTTGTCTTCCTTTCTCAGTCTTTCAGTGTGCCCTGTATAACTCACAGTCCACTATCTATAGAATTCCCTTACATGTTCAACCTCCTCTCTCAAAAATTCATCAGCTTCCTGGCCCTCCCTGATTCCCCTGCAGACCTCTCAAATGAAAACTATTTTCCCCTAACAATTCTACCATTGGGTATAAAGTAGTAAATTTGGGGGTAATTTTCCTCCCTCCTCCTTATTGCTGGAAGCAGAGCATTCTCTCTCCCTCTCTAAAATGTTCAGCTTTATATAGCTCATGCCATTAGATGATTTTATCCACTACTCTTCATCACTATTATCACGTTATGATGTGATGTCCAGGTCATTCTGTCTTCTTTTTCAATCATTGTAGCTCTGTCTATCCAATACTACTTCTATCTTAGTTTTGGAAAACTCAATATACTTTTAGATAGTATTAAAATAACTTGGCCTCCCATTTCTTTACCTAATGTCAGCTGCTCACACCAATTGTCATTCTCTCGAGTCTAGAACTTGCTATTGATAACCCTTGCAAGCCCTCCATCATCTTGACTTTTAGGTTTCTGACCACAACCACCAATCTTTCTAGCTCACTACCTTTACTATTTCTTATGACTTTTAGTACTTCCATTCCAATTATCTACCAGAACATTAGGTCCATTTGTATTCCCAGATTATCACAGGTTTAGACACACTTGATGTGTTCCCTTCCCTTTTTATTATTCTTCAATTCCATGGTCTATTATTTAATCACTTCATTGCATAGTACATCAGCTCCTTGGCTATTCTCTTGCTACGTCATACTCAACTGGCCAAAACACATCCTTAATTAAATCCAGCTCTCCACCTACTCTGTTCCTTTATTTGTACAACTGAGCCTGGCTAAAAAAGCAAACAACCATGCTGACTTTCAATCCATGACAATAAACTTCCATGCTATTTCTTTGTTTCTCTTCTATTTATTGTTTCCATTTCTCCTACTCTCATTCTCTATTAAACATACTACAGTCAGACTTTCTTTTGTACCACTCCACTAAAACTGCGCTCATCAAGGTCACCAATAACCTCGGCAATGGTATACCCATTCAATTTACAAATTTTCTCTTAATTTCTCTATCAGTAATTTTTGACATAGCTGATCACTTTCTCTTCCTTATTAAACATTATTCACTTGCCTTTCAGGACACCACCACAATCTGTTGGTATTCTGCTTAGCTCACCGGTCACTTCTCTTCTACTCCTTTACTATTCCTCTATTTCTTCTTAAGCAACCTCAATCCTTGGTCTTTTTCTCTTCTTTACTTAATTTACACTCTTGGTGATCTCATTTATTCCTGTGGCTTTTGATATCATCTATGTGCCAATGACTTCCATTTGTTTTTCTAGTTCAGATTACTGTCTAACTCCAGAAATCTACATCCGGGACACTTAAGTGGTTCAGTGGGTTAAGTGCCTGACTGACTCTTGATTTTGGCTCAGATCATGATCTCAGGGTTGTGAGATCAAGCCCCACCTCGGGCTCTGAACTGGGCATGGAGCCTGCATCTCTCCCTCTTCCTCTGGCCCTTACCGCCTTCTAAAACAAACAAACAAACAAACAAACAAATAAAAAAAAACCTCCCATCCAATTGCTTTCTCAACATCTCTGATAGATATCTCATACTCCCATGCCCAGAGCTTCTCCACTCCTCAGAACTATTAAACATACAGCTTTTCCCTTCTCAGTTGGTGACAGTCTTTTAGTTTCTCATACTAAAATACTGGAGAAAGTTCTGACTTCTTTTTAATTCCCCAAATTGAATTCGTTTCAAAATATATTTTTAGCTCTATCTTCTCAATCTGTCCAAAATCCTATCACTTTTTACCAGCTCTACTGGTACTATCTAATAATTATCTTGTATCTGGATGACTGCAATAGCCACATAACTGCTCTCCCATACTCCAACATCATCGTATCATATTCTATTCACAACAAAGTCACTAGATGACCTTTTAAAAAATTGTATCAGATCCTATCAGGACATATCACTGTTTTACTCGAAACTAATCCATGGATTTCCCCATTATATCAAAATAAAGTCTAAAGTCTCCCATTGACCTGTGAAATCCTATATAATCTGGCCCCTTATTGTTTGTCTGGGATTATCCCAAACCCATAATTGCTTATTCCTTCAAGTATATTGGTCTTCTAGCTTTTTCTAAAATATATCAGAGATGCTTTTGCCTTTGATCCTTTGCATGAGTTGTTACATAAAAGGGGGCGATGCTTTATTAGTATCATTTGATTCCTTTAGAATGCTTTAATCAGAAAAATCTAAAAGACTCTAATGGGTGATTGCAATAATGGAAAATTGATTACCTTGGATGATAATTAGATTGGCCATTTTTTAAAAGAAAATATTTAACCTTCTGAAGAGAATGCAGTCTAATGCCAATTACTTGCAAGAAGAACATGGAAAGCACCACGCAAAGTTTTAGTATCTAGATTTAAGAAGAATTCGGTTTTAGAGTAAATTCATTTATCTCAGTGTTTACTCTGCTTTACAATTCTGAGAGCAATATAGAACAGCTTAGTATTTCAGAGTTTTATCGTTGTGATTGCACAAATCCTCTTCATCTCCTTTGTCTTCCCTCCATACACAGTATCCTGTTTACCTGGCACTCAAGTGGAGAATGAAAATGAAGGCCCTTGCCCTTGCTTCTTCGTCAAATTCAGAAGAAATTGCAGTCAGCTTCAGGTTTAGGCTAGGGAACATCTGCCTGTACCAACATTTCAGTCTAAGACATTTATTAACTCTCTATCATTAACCAAGTCATAGAGGGACCCATGTGGAGGTATAGCTACACCATACACAAGCCTTGTACTCAGAGCTTCTAATTTATTTGGGAGATAGGCCAGTATATCTTTTTACAAGGTCATTTGCAATTTTATATGTATATATGTATATATATGATATATATAAAACATATATTATTATATTTTATACAATATATTTATTTTATATTTTATATAACATGTGTAAAATTATATATATAATATGTGATTAATTATGTTATAATTAGATATGTTTATATTCAGCTATATATAAACAAGCATTTACATATAAATATATATTTAAATATAAATATATAAAAATAAATAAATATAAACTATATATTTTAGCCAGGTTTAAAGACACTGGTGTAATCTGTTTACTGTACACTACTACCTGAAGAAATTGATTGTTGGTAGGTTCCCTGGGAGCTTTTACAGCTACATTGGTGTTGAACATACAGTCCTGCCCGGTTCTGTGAGTCAAACTTTAGCTCAGCTTTATTAACCAGGAGCTAATATTCTGAATTGGGATGCTGTTAGACTGCCATTTTGTCTGTCTTAGGACTCTGGACAGCAGTTGTGCACTGGTAAATAGCCATAGCCCTGAGGCCAGTTTCCCTCCATAGGTTACTATGCAAGAAAGTACAAATACATTATCTTTCAGTCTGAGAAATTCAAACACGTATCCACTAATACATGAACCTATATATGTATGACACACCAAAGAAAGGGAATGAGGAGAAACCTTGTGAAATCAAGCCACAGGGCCAATTTTCTAAAATGACTATTTTCTGTATTCAAGAAAAGTTCTTTTTAAATATGTGATCAGCTTGGTGTGTCTGAATGTTAAGGCAGCTGCTCTGTAAGTGTGTCATGGAACAATTAATGGCTAAAAATTGATTTGCCTTAGGGTTTAGTTCTTTTTTTTTTTTTTTAAGTGAGCTAGGGACACAAAAGGCAGTTAGGTTTTTTCTCCTTTTATAGTTGGTGAAAACCGTACTGAGTTAATCTTTAAAAAATTACACTTGCCATTTGCTTTGGATATGCACTGTGTACACTAACCGTAACAGAATGATGCTATGTCTTGTTTGTTGTTGTTGTGTTTTTTATGAGAGAGAGAGAGAGAGAGCATGAGGGTGGGGCAGAGGGAGAGGAGGGAGAGAATCTTGAGCAGGCTCCACGCCCAGAGTGGAGCCCAACTTAGGGCTCGATCTCACAACCCTGAGATCATAACCTGAGCCAAAATCAAGTCAGATGCTTAACTGACTGAACCACCCAGGTGCCTCATTGTTGTTGTTTTAATCAACTTAGATTAGTCCATCCTTCTCCCATCCTGGAGAGGATGATACTATGCTAAATGTCCTGCCAACACACAGACAATGAATTGGGAAAAGCAGTAGACTTTCAGGGTTCATTAACTTTGATTTTGAATGCTATGTCACTGTCTACATGATGATGTCCTAAAAAATCCTCGGCTCATTTTCTCAGTCCTTTCCCTAGTCTATACTGAGAGTTCTGATATTGGTGCCAGAGGAAGAGAAGCAGAAATCCTTCAAAACACTAAGCATCTTGGACATTTTTTCACATTTATTAGTTCTCATTTATTTTTATAATAGCCTAGGCTAAATGTGGGACCTAGTACTGAGTCATGCTTTCAGTATAAGAAAGCCTTTACCCTTCAGGAAATGACCCATCTTTCACTTATTCTACAGCCAAGTTTCTTGGAGGCAAATAAAGAAGCTTAGACAAAGTACCTTTTTTTATTCACAAGGGTTGCTTATCTGCTTACTCTGGAGCATTTTAACTCCCGATCTCTCCCTCTATCATATTGTGCTGTGTCCTGAATTGCCTTAAGCCCTGGGGTCATCTACAAATTCCGCTTCACCACCTCACCCCCTCTTTTTACCACAGCAACTCCCAAGCTCTTGCTCTTTACTGGGCCTACCTCTTCTGCCTTGCTCTTCCTAATTTGAGTCATCCTATCTTTCTGAGTCATTCTATTTACTTTAGCTACCACCTACTTACCTGTGACTCCCACCTCTACTTTTTTCTTCTCTCCTGAGATCCAGGTATGTGTATTTCTGAGTATCTCCTACACACTTCAGATGGATGCCCCACAGGCATATCAAACTCATGTCCAAATCTGAACTCATCATATTTTCTCTAACCTACTCTTCCTTCTGTCTTGTTTAATTTTGTCATGATCTATATAATAACCCACATCAGGCTCCTGAAATCATACTAGAATATTCCTTTTCTCTCACCTTACCTGAACTACTCACCAATTCAAATTATTCTCACTCTTAGCTAACTCCCGAATCCACCGACCTCTGCCTATCTAAACCGATTCTGTGTTCTGCTGATAATAACATTTCAGTAAGGTTAAGGTTATAACCTTCACACTTTGTTTTTGGCCACCTGTACTATCCCATTTATTTAGTCAGCAAATCTTTCTAAGATGCAAAATAAATATTCAGTCCCTTGCTTAACCTGAGTAGATGAATGCTAGACTGCTTAGCAAGGTAGATATAAGATTCCTGTCTATTTTTCCAGCCTCATCTTCTGGGCCTCTTATGCACATTCTATTTCAACTAAACCAAAACTTACTGGATCCATTACAATCAATGGCTTTTTGGTTGTGCATATTTTGTTCCCACTCTTTGAAACATCTCTACCAAGAGATCTTGTTCCTGTTCATCACAAAACACCCATCTTTGGCCTCTCAGTCTAGACAGCTTATGTCAAGGAAGATTTTCTGAAACTGGATTGGCCTTTTCGTCTTTGCCTACCCATACCTTATTGTAGCATTACATTCGATCATTATTTCATTTACAACAAGTATTTTCTGAGCATCTATAATGTATTTGGCCAGGTGTTGGGTACTGGAGATTCAAAAATAAATCAATGTTTTCTCTGATCTCAAATGTTCACAGGCAAGGAGAAAACAGACTTGTAAACAAATAATTACACAGTAATATGAACAATTGAAATAAAGCGACAGGACATGAAGCTCATAGGTGTTATCAGTTAGGATCCCTATAGAATGACAGAAATAACTCTGAATTTAAACAGAGGGAAATTAAGGCAGGGCATTTTTACATAGTTGGTAGAAGAACTTAAAAGTCAGCAATTGATGATGAGGTAAGCTACAGAGAGGCGATAGTCCGAAGCCACTATCATCTCCAGGCTGGAAAGAGAGAGGGAAGATTCTATACTGTTGGTCCCAGTTTGTCCCAGAACAATTCGAGCTATGGAGGAAATGCAGCTGATGCCAGAGACACTGAGCAAGGTGGTGAGGGAGAGGGAGAAACTCTATTTCTTCTCCCTTTTAGTCTCTGTTTCTCCCTGCTGAACTCAGAAGTGGATGTGGAGTTGTGGAAATGTAGCTTTTAGCCTTGATTTTTTTTTTTCCTCCTGTATTATATGGGACAGTAAGGCCTCCCTTGATGAGCTAGTGTGATAATTAGCGGTAATGTATATAAAATAGCTTGATCGTGCACGGGGAAACTCCGTCTACTCTGAATGAAAGAGAACATTTTTATCAATGTGCATAGATTCAAATTTAAATGGCAACAGAGTATCAAAACTAGGTATTTACCCTACCCATCTGCTTCATTGCCTTTGTACATCTCCTACTTAGCAGAGTATCTGGCAGATAATTCTTCTTCATAGTAATTATTAATTTATTTGTTTATGTCTCTAACAACATTCATGGCCGCATGTGCTAAGTTAGATGATAAGGCGAGTAATGCATTCTTGCTCCCACTTGTCCACACCCCCAGACTTTTAGTAGTTTCTCACTGGCTGCATTCATAAAGTAAAAGAAAAATGAATGTCACTATGAATTGAAATCTTCTGCAGTGTTTGCTGTTCTAGCACAAGCCCAAGTGGTCCTGGCTAGGACACTTCAGGCTGAACTCTTGCAAAGATGCTGACTGCTGAACAAGCAGCAAAGAGAAGAATTCTGTGCCCACTGGGCATTATGTACTCCACTTATTAAAGCAGAAGAAAAATCTTTGGAAATTTGCTCTTAGGAAGGTATGTAAACTTATTTTCTTTCCCCTTAAAAAAAAAAATGGTGCCTTTGAGATATTTATTCAAATAGGTTGACATCAGATACCTTTCATAATCAGTTAAATGGATCACCATCTTTTACAAGGTTTTTGACCAGGCATAGGTTTACTTAGCACATGGGCATTTTCTCCCCTAAAATAAGAGACAGTTTAAGTTCTTGGCCATTGCAATTCTGCCATGTGAGTTTGAGTGATCGCTTGTGACTAGTTATTTTGTGTCACATTTTGAATGCAAATATGGCAATGATGGCTTAAAAGGAAGGTATGTTTAAAAAGCTTTGGCCAACATTATTGGTTCTTGTGTATAAAAGAGGTGATACAAGAGGATTTCTATAGCCCTCTTGGTCTTGGACAATAGCTCTTTGTAGAGATTAGGAGAAGGATTTCCTGTCAGGTAAAATTGATCAATCTTCATCTGTTTCCCAGAGTAGCACTACTCTTCTCTTCTCGGGAAATGCTTACAGGGTAAAGATACTTTCTTTCAAACCCATAATGGAAAAAGTATTCCCCAACTGACTTTCACTAAAGAAAAAGTATAAAGCCTGCATTTTAAATGGAACAGGGGAATGATCTCAAATAGCAGTCCTTAGATGCAAGAGAAATGGTGAGCAAAGACAATAGTAAATATGTAGGTAAACCTAAAGCAGTATTCTAATAAATATTAATGAGGTTTTATTTAATGTAGATAGACCTAAAATAGCAAATGTCATCATAAGTCATGGTGGAAGAGTGATTGGAGATAAAGCTTTCCTTGATTGGTCTTTAAAAATCATTTAAGTGGCCCTGTAGAATTGGTCCCCTTAAGGCAGTGGGCACAGGGAGGCACCAGGTCTTAAGGAGAGGTTGGAATTTCCTGCCAGCATATTCTTTGTTTTGTTCTTACCCAAGAAGCATCTTTTTCACTCACTCGTGGGAAAAACTGTGCAATATGCACTCTTTCGCATAAAATTAGAAAGTACATGGCTAAAATAATATTTTTGACAGTGGAGTCTGGAGAGCTCCTGTCCATTATAAACAGGTCACTTTAAATTGATTGAGTGGTTTATAAAATTATATTTTGATTTTGAGACAGCCTTTGTACTTTAAATTCTACAGTTTCTTTTTTTCCTACATGAGAAAAAAAAAGTTCTGTGGCAAATTTCCATTTTTTAACTTTTTAAAAATAAGTGTTTTAAACACATACTTCGGGGCAAGATTATGAGGAAATGCAATGAAATATAATACATGATCCTTATACCTAAAAAAAAATACCTTAAATATTTGATGAGAAAATAGATGTTAGAAAGAATAATAGGACTTGTAATACATACATTTACATACAAAATAATTTTGGAAGCAATTTCATAAGATTATATAAGATTATTTGTTAAATATATCATATAGCACTTTGCACAGTACTTCAATAAGCATTTGTTACATGGCTTGTACAAAAATTTGTTAGAGTGTGGATGAGGGTGACAGTGGAAACTGGGTAACTATGGAAGACTAATAAAAATGGGATTTTAGTCGAGAAGTGGGATTGAGATTTGTTTTTGAACAATGTAAGGAAAGGGAAAAGAGAGAAGCATTCTAGATTGATAGAATAGTGTGAATAAAGTCAGAAAACCAAAAACAGAAAAACAAATTCAAATCCATATTCTTTACCTGTACCTCTCAGACTCAGAATAATACGGTATTTTGAAGGAAGATTTATACAAAACAGACCATTTGTGAAGTGATGTAGTTGTTCAGTGGTAACATCCAGGAAGTACAAAAGTGCTAAGGATGGTTACATCCAGGAGATACAAGAAAGTGGGATAGGAAAAGTCAGCTACTTAGGAAGAAAGTTACCTCCTGGGAAAACCTGCAAGTGTTCCATGGCATAGTTCCAAAAGATTAGATTTATCATCCAGAGGTGACTGGGGAGTAGCTAGAGGGAAGCAAGTAGTTTCTAGAGCAGTGACAAATATAACAGACAACATTGCAGACGCACGGAAAACGTTACTGGGAAGCATTAGGACGTCTTGGCCTCATTCCGAGATACCACGTTTGCCATGTAGTAGACATTGTGGTGTGTGGGGTTTTTTTGTTTTTTGTTTTTTGTTTTGTTTTTTTCTGAGAAAATTGTGCTAATGAAGATGTTAGCACTTGCACTGGAGTTTAGAGGAAACGGTGCAGAATTAAGCATTGGGGGACTTGATCCAGTTGCTAGAAGGATGAATTTATGCAGTTATAAACTAACCAATAGCAAATATACTCTATTCTACCTCCAAGAAATACAGAAATTTTCATTAAAAAAATGTCTCACATCAGGCATTACCTACCTTTTGTATTAGACCCAATCGTCTTAGTACTATATTATTTGTACCAAAACTTGGAGGATGCTCATTCCTGGGCTTGTGTTAGAATTATAGGCATTTTTATTAGTATGCTTGCCAATTTGGAGAAGTATCCAGTGATGCTCTACAATTCTTGCCCTTTCTTTCCAGCCTCCTTAATTTAAGTTGTTGAAAACTGTTGTAGTTATCTCACACACTCCAAGTGAATCCACCCTTTTTTCTTCTTTTTTTTTTTTTTCCCTCATGGTAATGAGTTATACAGTTATGGAAAAATTCCATTTTCCTCTTACCTGTGGCCACTATTTAAAATACTCACAAAAGGGCTCACCTGGGTGGCTCAGTCGTTAAGTGTCTGTCTGCCTTCAGCTCAGGTCATGATCCCAGGGTCCTGGGATGGAGGCCCTCATGGGGCTCCCTGCTCAGCAGGGAGCCTGCTTCTCCCTCTCCCACTCCCCCTGCTTGTGTTCCCTCTCTCGCTGTCTCTCTGTCTCTCTGTCAAAATAAATAAATAAAATCTTAAAAAAAAAACCTCACAAAAGAAGAATTTAATAAATACTTATTAAAGGGATGAATGAAAGGTAAATGTTTCAGTTTAACTTGGTTAATTTACCCAAGAGTCACTAAGGAAAATTGAGCTCATTGCCTTTCTTTTTTGCCATCTCTGTGACAATTTTATTTGAGATTACTTTGGAATTTGGAATTTATTGAGTTGTTTCAAAATTAATTTTGGCAAGATACTCTTTGATGAAAATTTTCTTTTGACAAAAGGTTAAGAATGGATTTTCTTTTTATTTTTTATTTATTTTTTTTTTTAAGATTTTATTTATTTATTTGACAGAGAGAGAGAGAGAGAGAGAGAGAGCACAAGTAGGCAGGCAGGCAGGCAGAGGCAGAGGGAGTAGCAGGCTCCCCGCTGAGCAGGGAGCCCGATGTGGGGCTCGATCCCAGGACCCTGGGATCATGACCTGAGCCGAAGGCAGATGCTTAACCGACTGAGCCACCCAGGCGCCCCTGGATTTTCTTTTTAAATCAGACATAAATACTAAGAGATAATCAAAGGTCTCAAGTATGTATATTTGTAAAAAGAAGACCTTCTCTTTGTGTCCAGTCCTTTTCATAGATTATAATTTCTTCCCTGGGGAAAATAAAAGAGATAATTCACCTAATAGATATAAGTATGTAGGTGAATTCCACAGAACAGTTGTTGTTGTTATTCAGTTTATTATCTATAAGTGTCTAAGGTACTAACTAACATTTGATAGGTGTTCAACACCTATTTTCTGAATAAATTTGTATATTGATATCTATGTAATTACCTAGGCAGCTCTACATTTACTATTATTAGTGTGGATTATTTTGTAATTTAAGTAATCTGTCTCCATTCCAAGTAAAAATAATATTTCTCAATGTTGCGTTTCTAAGGTGAATGCTACCGGTTCACTAAGAGTATAAATTTAGAGCACTTTATTGATAAAAATTGCTTGGATTTAACACTTACAGATTGTATTCTGTTTAAAGAATGTACAAATGGGTTATTGTTTCAAATATGCACATAATCAGGGTATGCTCTGCAAGTATAAGATTCTTGCTGGAGAGTATTTAGATTATTTTAGTTTAGAAATGCACTTACATGGATTATGAGGGCCAAATGAACAGTGTGTTAAAAAATTTTAAACTATTAGTAAGAACATGTTTTGTTGAAATACGGAATTGTTTGCAAACATTTTAGTGCTTTTAAACTAGACCATTACTGTCACCGCTAAAAGAAGTCTAGCTTGAGAGCTGAGTCCTAGAGTTAATAAATATACTTTATAGGACAAGAAAAAGAAAGGAACAACTTAGGCTTGAAAATTATTTTTTAGAAAAGTAGACCCAATTAAGTTTTTACATATCCACCCCTCCCAAATCAATTCAATGTAAATAAAGATTTACTTACATGGATACATACTCTTAAAACTTTAATATATGGGTGTTAGAGTTAAAGAATTCCTATTCCTAGTGATACTTGAGAAACATATTTAATTATTTTCATGTTCTCTCTAATTATATACGTTTATTTTAAAAATATAACATATTCATTTTTCAAAATAAGCTTCTGATTCATTAGTGATGATGAAGTTGATGATGATGATATATATGTAGGAAAGAGTTTTGAATTTACTATCCCTCTTACTAAGTACTTTATGTGCATTAATTCATTTATGACCACAGAAACTATGTAATAATATTATTATAATCTACCTACCTGCAAATGAGGAAGCTGAGGTTTGGAGGGTTAAATATGTTTCCCAAAATTAAATTGTTACAAAACTGGCATATGCTGGAACTGGAATTTGATCCTTAACTGGACCCTAGAACTTGTGCTCTGATTAACTATTAACTTATTGGGTATCAGAACTAATTAAATGTGTTAGTCAAGAACTGATAAAAATGAAAACAGTAGACGAAAAGTATACAGTGCACTGGTGGTAAGGTTTTTTCTCTTTGGGGCTGCCTCTCTTTCCCTCTCCCCTCCCTCTGTCTCTTTCCCCTTCTCCCACCCCTCCCCCTCCTCCTTTCTTCTTGTATTCGGCCAGTCTCCTTTTAAAAATGAATACATTTGTATCTAAATATAGCTGTTGAAACCAGGGATACTCAACTGGGTGATTTTGCCACCAGGAGAATATTTGGCAATATCTGGAAATATTTTTGGTTGTCATGTTTGGGGAGCTGCAACTGGCATCTAGTGGATTAAGGCCAGGAATACTGCCCAACATCCTACACTATTATAGAACAACCCTGAAAACAAAGAATTATTTGGTCCCAAACTTCCATAGTACATTTAAGAAATACTGGTTTAAACTAAAAAAATGATCATATCTCCAGAAAAAAAGAGTGTACATCTGTCCAAATCTTAATAGCAAATATTATGACTCTTGTTTAACATGAAGGAAAATACATGTTGTTTTTATTAAAGAAAAATACATGTTTTTGACCAAAAATGATTCTATATCTGTGGTATTTCAGAATCAATGCAGGTCTATTTACCTAAGTTAACTCCTTTCCTCTGTCACAATTGTCTTTTTCATGTATCTTGGTCAGAAGGATCCTTGTTGTTTCTGACTTCCCTAGCTAGGGAGGGCAAGAGTTAGGGAGACACTGGGGAAAAAGAGAAACCAAATGCCAATGGAATCGGATGCAAGAAGATGTAACATTTGAGGGAGTCACTTAGGCTTCATCAAACATGAATTTCAAGGAAATTTTTCTCTTATGGTAAAATATTTAAATAAATTTGTGTACTCCAAAAATTATTCACATTTGCATGCAGCTTCCCAAATGCCAATTTCAATAGTCATAGCATTGTAATTGAAATTACATGCTGGAAATTGTTACAAATGTTCTATGCAATGGTGGGCTTCATATGACAATCAAACAAAAATGTACTTTATAGATTAGTTTTTATACATTTCTGTTTATCTTTCCATCTGGGGAGAAAAAAAAAGAACATCTTACCAAATAATATATTACTTGATTTAACCAAACACATATAATGGCTGTTAAAATTAAGGAAAAGATGATTTCACATAGTTTTGTCAATTACCATGTAAATGATATCTGAGATATGTCATTTAAAGCCACAAATCTTCATTAACAAGGGTTCTGTAGTTAGCATATTGCTCTAAGGAAAATTTAGCAACCTTGCTTGGTAAATTGGGTAGCTTTCAAAATTCATAGCTGCTTAAAAGGCCTAAAAGATCCTGTAAAAATATGAAAATTAAAACTTTTTAATGAATGAAGATTAAACATACAGAAATTTCAGAACACAGTTGGATATTTTTCCATTGTTCTATGATTTTTCATTCTTTAATTTTATCTATTGTGCTATAAAATAAATCTTTTGAATAAAGTGAGATATATGAAAACCTTAAACTTAGTCTATTCTAAGGGAATTTTGATAGCTATGTGGCATATTTATGAAATATATACTTTTCCATAGATGGTTTTATTTAAAGCATCATATTGTACAGCATTGCTCTCAGTTTCTCATTCTCATTTTTATAAAGTGTACAATTTGAAAATAGGGAAGGAAAAGTGTTTCCATGCTTTCAGTGGAATTTCACACTGGAAGCAGTAACCTAATAGAGGATTTTGCAATGTCCTTCTCCAAAGATTTTCCAAAATTTGGACAGACTCCCATGTACCTGCAAAGGTAGGATAGATAATTGCTCCTGGATGATGTTTTAAGAGCTCCTTTGACACTATCATTTTTACTTATGCATAGATAAAATTTATGGATTAAATGTCAGAGAAACTAATTGAAAAACCTTGCTTAACACGAATTGGATGCTCTGACAAATTGATTTCTCTGGTTAACACAGTTAACTAAAAAAAGTCACTTTTGTTTCAACTTGCATTATTGGAAATCTTTCTAGGCTGTAATGTTCAATGTCCCTGTTTTCATAATTAGATTGCACTGCTAAAAGTGACTCTCCCCTTGTTAACTGATTCTCTTGAAGTGTCTCAGGTTAATTATTCTATGCATCAGTTCCCATTATAGAAGATTACAGACGTATACTGTGTGAAGGCTAGGAATGATTAGGCATTGGACTACTTTTTAAACCAAAGTTGCTGAAGTGAGCCTTTTTTTGAACTTATTTGTCTCGTTCTTTTAAAGTATAAAGCAGAGAAACATATTTAGTAAATACCCTGATTAGTTGGTCTCCTGGTATTTGAGGTTTGAATGTACTTTGAAGTTACCTGAGATGCTGTAGCAATCAGGTGGAAAGCCAATAATGACAAACAAGTGTTTCCTCAACTCAGGGCTTCTCAGCCTCAGACTGTTAACCAGATACATTTTTTCTTGGTGGGGGGGGGGGGCTGTTAAACATTGTGCATTGCATAATGCAGTACATAACGGTACCTCTGTAGGATCCCATCTTCCTTAGTTTTGACAACCAAAATTGTTTTCTGACATAGCCCACTTTGAGAAGTACCGCTGCAATCTGTTAAAATTAAACCTAAGTTTTCACAAAATCAAGAGATGTAGAGACATAATGCGTTCTTCAAATGGCTCTCTCTTTGTTGTTGTAGATTTGGGATGAAAGAAAATGGGAAAACACGATGCTCTAGTTAATCCGGACGGAGGTTTAGTTCACGTGTATGAAGAATATAAATAGAGCGGGCAGTAAAGCTCTTGTCCAGTATAACAGGATTGCTGCCCTTCAGGAGGGTTACTGCTGCACACAGCTGGCCAACCATCCTTCACCAGCAGTGGCTGCAGGATGATGCAGGGCTGTGGCCATTTTCCAACGTGGTGGCCTGTTAGGAGACAGTGGACTTGGATGCTGGCAGATTGGGAGCCTCTAGAGGCATGAGGCGACATGAGGTACTGCAGAATGACAGTTTTCTAAATAGCCAGTCCTCTAAATAAGAATAAATCATTTCTGTAAAGCCCTTGGAACGGGGGGACTGGCTGGATGGAGAGCCTGCCTTGTCACTGTGTGGCTGTGCTCAAGCCACTATTCTAGTTTTGTCCTATTATAAAATGGTACCAAAGATCCCTATAGGGAAGGATTTTGGGGACAAATATTATATGTGATGGGACCTCTGATTTTCAACATGCTCTGCAGACAAAGGATGATTCAAGTTGTTCTTGTCCCTGTTAACATGTTGTTGGCTAGAAAAGGGTGTGACTAGCATGAGTTCCCTGTAGACAAGTCAGGGCGGCACCTTCATTTCTTTTTAGTGCCATTATCTCTCCTTTGTTTTCATAATGGCTGTCCTCCAAGCCTGTGAGGCTGGGTGTGTGAAATCCCATCCCGGATGACTACAAATACTTCCTCTTAACGTTCTTCTTAATCCTGTCACACAAGAAGAAACACAACGTTGGCCTCTGGTATAGGGAACCTGAACCTAGAAAAGTAAGGCTTATTATCATGAATTAGATTGAAAGATTTTACAGGTGGTAGCTCTAGAACTTGAGTAAGGAGATATGGAAGTTCAGACGAAATCACTGGACAGTTTAAAGATCCAAGAAATCAATCAGTGATCTAAGATCATACCCTGATGTTTTTCTCCCAGAGAGTTTCAATTAAGTTGTCATAAAATTGCAGCCTTAGTTAACTCATTTGTTTAATAAAAACAAAAACTCCCACAGAATGATTTTTAGATATCTCTGGACATATTTTGAATTGAAGAAGGAGATTAAGGTTTGTCATTAAGCTTCTTGATTTACTCAGACTTCTTTTTTTTTTTTTTTAAGTCCTTCTTTTACAATGGGATATATTTTTGATATTCGGTACTATGCATCAAGGTTTTGTTTTTTTTCTTTTTTTTTCCCTTTGAATCATACATTTCCTGTGTTTTGTTTTGTTCTGTTTTGTTTTCCAGAAGACTGAACATAGAAAAAGAGCTTAATTAACAGGCAGTTCCTTGCACTGATTAACTCTCCCTATATTGTGATCTGAGTTTGAGCAACAAATTGTACACATTTCTACTGACCTATTGAACACGGGCATTGATTTAAGAGTGAGCCATGCAGTTACTGAATAATTAGAGAAAAAATGTATAATTATACAGAGCAATAGTTGTGGTGTTATGTGTCATTAAATGTAATTCTTATATAAGATGATTTTAAACTGATTATTTTTAAAAGTGATTAATTTGCTTTAATTATATTTCTTGCTTCTATGAAATCATAAAGGATATCTGCCAGAGTTTTAAGAGAAATAATTTCACTTCAGAAACAAGTGGGTTTAAAGCTTCCTTTTCATCGCCTTGGTAAACACTGCAAGAAAACTGATAAAAAAAAAAAAATAATGTAGAAAGTTTGTACAAAAGCAAATGCACTTTTTAAAATTTAATATGTCTGCGTGTAACACTTAATAAATTATTTCATAGCCCCAAATAGTGAAGTAGTAAGAAGAAATCCACTTTCTTAATGCAAAACAATTAGAAATCATAATATTTTAAAATTAGATTATTTTGTTGTTTGGGTTGGCTTTTCAGGTTTGTAAAATTTTATAAGGATTATATTAAATGGTCACAATTCTAAATCCCATGCTTCCAAATATTATAAAAATACTATTTTGCTCCTACAATTCAACATAAAAGATTGACTGCTATTAGCACAAACTCAAAAAGGCCTTTTTAAATCATAGTCTTTCATCCTAAAATATGGTCTCTCTAAGATACAAAATACATGTACAAAAGTTTTTGATTGGGTCCTTTGCTTGTCTGTGTAACTAAAATCTTAGCTCCCCAATGTAATTGTACTTAATACTAGATCTAGTTCCTGTTACTCTTAATGCCTCTTCCTTTTTCTCAGCTCGATTTAACCCCTTGGCTTTCATTTGTGTGCAGTTCTGACCTCTCATGATGATCTGGCTGCTTCTTCTGGTTCTCAGCCCAAAATAGATCTCGTCTCTTATCTTGGAAGTTTCAGTATCCCTGGTTGAACCCCAAATTATTATTCTGTACTAAATGTTGAACCTGTCCCCTGCATAAGAAATCATCCACTCTCCTTCCAGCTAATCTTCCCTAGCCATGGCTATCCTCTAGGAATACTCCCACAGAAAGGTTGAAGGAAATAGAAGGCATGAAAGTCATTCTAACAAGTGGCAGGCATTTGTATAATTACAAATTAATAAATGAATATGTACTAACTCCGGATCTGCAGGTAAATAGGACACAATCTAGTTAGAATTATTCAGGTATTCATTCATTCATTCACTCATTCATTCACTCATGTTTTCCTTTAACATACTGGGTGGTTGTGCATTCCAAACACATATGAACACAATTCAGACAGACAGACAGACACACACACAAGTACACTGTAGTAAAACAGATATGCAAAAGATACTGTGGAAACAGATGAAGGGACTCTAAGGTTGACCTAAAACAACAATCTTGATCTAGCTAAACCCTCCACAATACTCACCATATATAGAGAAAGAAGTTGCTTAGCTCGAGATGAAAAATCTATGTTTAAACGTTAATTTAGAAATATCTACATGCTGTGGGAAATAGCTTAATTTAGATGCTTCCAAATGTTATACAATGAATGCACCCTTTGCTACCCAGCATCCGTGGTGAGAGTTTTATGCATGATGTATAAAAGTCAGAGAATACTCTTTAATATGTAAATAATTACTTGCATTTTAATGCAAACTTATTAAGTACACTTAATGTAAAGTCTAAATAGTCAACCATCCATGCAATTTACATACAGAAATTAATAAAGGAATTTTTTTAGGATTTTGAGTGTGCTTGGCATGCGGTACATTCCCTTCCCCCCTTTTCCTTGAATATATTGTGACAGTAAAAGCAGCAAAGATTGAATTAAGATGCTAGCAAGACAATGCTGATTTTGATTCTCATGATGGTTCTTACCACCAGTGTAGTCTGAAAAATATTGTAGCTGTAAGGTGTTTCCCTAGAATATAATTTTTTAATTAAACTCTTATTATTAATAACAATTTGCATTAAATCTTTGTATTTGGAAATATGTTAAATGCAATGACTAAAATGATTCAGAGTAAAGATAAAATTACAGTCAAATAAATACATTCTGTTGTTCAAACAGCAGTTTCAAAACCATTAAAGTTCTTTACATATAGTTCTTATATACCATGACAGACTTTTAAGCCACAGAAACACTTTAAATTCCTACTCTCTTTTCTCTTCATTCCCCTTCTCCAATTCAAACAACTAGTCAGTCCTTCACTAATCTTTTCAAAGTTCCCCTGAAAACTCCTTCCCCTCCCTTAGGCACTGGTCCTTTGCCCACCAGTCCAACAATTTCTCTTGATTCTGAAATGTAAAACTCCCTGAGAGAAATGCTTTTACAAGCCTTCTTTAGCAGAAAGAGGTGCGGGAAGAGAGAAAGAATGAGAATATTCATACATTAATAATTTGCTTCTATTGTCATATATACATCAGTGAACTTTGATTTATGATAATTTACTGTTCTTATGCTTAGCCAGGGAGAAAGGTTTAAATAGCTTGGGTGTGCTTTAGAGATAGAGTATTAGTTTATTTAGACTCAGTAAAATGGAGGTCATTGATGCATCCATTTCCATTAATGGGAGTTAGCAACTGCTGCATATATCTCATAATTTGATTTACAGAAGTGCCAAGATGAGAAACCCAGTGATGCAGCACAATATATTATCCTCATCCAAAAGGTGCTTTTCATTGTCTGAAGAGACAGATGCCATGTTCTGATAAGAACTATGTGTGTAGCTTTAGTTACTAATGTAAATTATTCAATATGAAATGCTGCCAGTAAAAGTGGTTTGCTTTTTTTTTCTATTTATAAGCCCAAAGTGTTTCTTAAAAAGCTAAAATATTTATGTGCAAAATCTAATTAGAAACTTATCCGATACAGTAAACATATTTACTACTAATTGTCAAGGTAGTTTCACAATTCAAGTAAAATAATATAAGTGCAGTAGATTTAAAAAAAAAATACAGTTAGGTAAGAAAGGTCTTCTGAAAGAACTAGACAGACCCTCTCCCCAGGAAAATAGTAATTTAACAGATAGAAATTATTTTTTTAAAAAATCCAGTCATTAAAAGTCTCTGAAAATTGTCCTAAATGTTAAGCAAATGCAGAAATATTCGTTCAAGAAAATCTAAGTCTCTGAAAGAGCACCAAGAGGCTATGGCATTTGAGCCATGACCCACTTTCTTACCACCATCCTTTCCAACCCTTTAGATCCATGTTATGGAAGTCGTACTCTAGACGTGTGCAGTCAAGAAGAAGGGGGCTCCTTCTCCTTTGATCTTCCAGTCTAGGGCCCAGGAGGGGCAGGCTGCTAGTGTCTCATCCTACTCAGCACATGTTTCAAAAGCTTCATTACAGGCAGATATGGCCAGGAGGACTAGCTCTTTTTTCCTCTACCCAGCCCCCACTCATAACACAGAAGCTCTACTCCAGGTATGTCAGGCCCAAGCATGTTGAAGGCCTTACCTCCCTGCCCCAACTTATTCATAGTGTAGGAGTACCAAACCAAGTGGTCTAGGCCAAGACCATGGTATGCCAACCACCCTGCTCCCTGTGCCCACTCATACAGCAAGGGTGATAGTGAAGAGTAAAGCCCCCACTCCTAGCACCAGTGCAGTGATTTTGGTGGGGGTGGCAGTCTGAACATAGGGAAAGAAGGTCATAAGATGAGGAGGTCTGGAGCTCCACTGAAGGGAACTGACATTTTTTGGAACAGAGTGAGGACAATTACATGCTTAAGGAATTTGTCAAGGATAATGGATTGTAGTAGTCAAGATATGGAAACGACCTAAGTGTCCATTGGTGGATGAATGACTAAAGGTGTGGGATGTGTGTATCTGTATATTCGACCATAAAAACAAAAACAAAACAAAGCAAAAAAAAACAAAACAAAAAAAACAAAAAAAAAAAACAAAAAGAAATCTTGCAATTTGCAACAACATGGATGGACCTTGAGGGCATTATCCTAATTGAAATTAGTCAGAGAAGGACAGACATCATATGATCCCACTTACATGTGGAATTTAAAGAACAAAAACAATGTCATAGATACAGGAAACAGACTGGTGGTTGCCAGAGGTGGTGGGGAGATTGGGGAATGATTGACATGGCTAAATGGAGGTCATAAATTAAGTCATGGGGATGAACATACAGTATATTGACTATAGTTAGTAATATTGTATTGCATATTTGTAATTTACTAAGAAAATAAATCTTAAACATCCTCATCATCTGGAGGGAAGAAAAAAAAATGAGGACTTGATAGCAGTTAAGAGGAAGTTTATAGCTCCAAGTAAAACAGCAGAACAGCCAGAAGTTTAATAGAGCCAGGTAAAGAGATAGCATAAAAAACCCTCCTATGAAAACAGCTGACTTTGGAGATTGGGAAGGTTGTGCATATGCATTAGGCTGCACTCAGGAGCAATCAAAGCAGGCCTTCAGAGCATTCTCAAAGCCACACACAAATCCACTAATACAGGGCGGATGCTTCACTGCCACAAGAGGCTTAAATACAACCTCTGACCAAACACTAACTGAACAAAAAACTACTGTGACCCAGAAGCAACTCCATGGTAGTCATCCTTAAAAATGAAATCAGTCATGCTTAACAGTCTCTAAGACTCTGTGCATGCCTTCTGCTGTACCCTCTCAGGAGTGATCAGAGAGGGAACTCCCAAGCTACTAGTCTCAGGATGAGTATGGGGTGGGGAGGGGAGACATTCTGTGACCTATGAAAGCAGCTCTAAGCCAATACACGTATCCAATGATAAAGTATAAAAAATCTTACTTCCAAGGAGGAATAAAGCACAACATTTGATCAATAAGTATCTTGTCCTGACATAGGAGTAAGCCCTACGTAGACAGACTAAAAGAAAAAATAAATAAATAAATAAATAAGGGGGGAAACCTGAACAGGAACATCAAAGGTTACACACTACAGGGACAGACTTTGCAGAATTAATTCAGTCAAGTCACTAAATAGACAAATGTACAAGCTAACAACAACGGTAACCACCATTTGGGATTAGTATGCAGAACTATTGTAATATTTAAAATGTTCACTTTTCAGCCAAAAAAAATTGTGAGGTATGCAAAGAAACAGAAAAATATCACACACACACACACACACACACACACACACACACACACACGCAATGACAGCTGCCTTTGAAAGACTCTAGATGGTACATTTAGGGACATAGAATTCAAGACAGCTATTATAAATATGCTTAAAAACAGAAAGGAAACAGTGCTTAAAGAATTGAAGGAAGGCATGATGACAATGCTTCATCTAATGGAGAATATAAATAAAGAAATTGAATTATTAAAAAGAACCAAATAGAATATCTGGATTAGAAAGTACAAAAACCAGAATGTAAAATTAACTGGAGGGGCTCAAGTATAGATTTGAGCTGGCAGATGAAAGAATTGGCAAACTTGATGATAAATTTCAAGTAGAATTACATGCAAAGCAGTTCACACCCAGCCACACCAGAGTCAAAATGTTGAAAACCAAATATAGAGAGAAAATCTTGTAAGCAGGAAGAGGAGAACCTCTCATCACATAGAAGAGAAACCCAACAAAATAAGAGCTGTATTATCAGAAACAATAGAAGCCATTCAATATTAATAGTTGAAGATTTAATACACCATTCTCAAAAATGCCTAGATCAACCAGGTAGAAGATCGACAAGGATATAGAATACCTGAACAACACAATTAATCAACTAAACTTATTTACAGAACATTTCACCCAACAGCAGCAGAATACACAATCTTTTCAATACACATGTACTCCAAAATCGAGTATATGCTAGTCCAGAAAACAGACCTCAATAAATTAAAAAAGTATTGAAATCTTACAAAGTATGTTCTCTGAACACAGGGGAATTAAATTAGAAATCAATAATAGGAGGAAATTTGGAAATTAGGCAACTCTGTAGAACTTAAATACATTCCTAAATAACGAATAGAGGAAAGAAAATATCACAAAGGAAATCAGAACATACTTTGAGATAAATGCAAACAAAAACACAAATACTGACAGTATGGGATACAGCTAAAGCAGCACTCAGAGGGAAAGTTATAGCTGCACATACCTATATTGAAAAGTTAAGAAAGATCTTGAATAAATAACCTAACCTTCTACCCTAAGGACACTGGAAAAGGATAGCAAACTAAACCTAAAGCTAACAGAAGGAAGGAAATTAAACAGACTAGACAGGAAATTAATGAAATAAGAGAGTAGAAAATCAATAGAGCAAATGAATGAAACTGAAAGTTGGTTGTCTGAAACAAACTGAATCAACAAAGTTTAACTTGATCAAAAAGGTGCTCAAATTATTAAAATCAGGAAAGAAAGGAGAAAAACAGCACTACTGATATTTTAGGGATAAAAAGATTATAAGGGAATACTGTGAACACCCGTATGCCAACAAATTATATAACTTAGATGAAATGGATAAATTCCTAGGAAGACACAAATTACCAAAACCAAAGAAGAAATAGAACATCTGGATAGACCTATAACACTAAACATATCGAATTACTACTTTGAAAATGTCCCAAAGAAAAGGCCAGGGCCATTGGCTTCACTGGTAAATTCTACCAAACATTTAAAGAAAACTTAGTACTAATTCATCACAAACTATTTCAAAAATTCTATTTCAGTTCATTCTATTAGGCCAGTGTTATTCTGCTTCTAAAATCAGATAAAGATGTTATAAGAAGAGAAGGATCCAGACCAATATTCCTTATAAATACAGATGCAAAAGGTGGCTGTGTGGCTCAGTTGGTCAAGTGTCTGACTGGTGATTTTTGGCTCAGGTCATGATCTCAGGGTTGTGAGACTGAACCCCATGCTGGGCCCTGGCTCAGCAGGAAGTCTGCTTGAGATTTCCCACTCCTGTCCCTCCCACCACTGGAGTTTCTAGCCAGATCAATTAGGAAAAGATATGCAAATAAACAAATAAATAAATATTTTTAAAATAATTATAAATGACTGGCTTCCAGACTGGAAAAGAAGAAGGAAAACTGTCTCTATTTGCATATGATGTGACCTATAATAGAAAAAACGAAGGAACCCACAAAAATCCTTTTATAACTTGTAGGTGAGTTCAGCAAGTGGGACTCAAGATCAATTTATAGCAATCAATTGTATCTCTATATATTGGCAAAGAACATATTCAAAATGAAATTAAGAAAACAATTTAGTAAATACAATTTAAAAAATAAGGTATTTTATTGAATACATTTATTGAAAGATATCAAAGACTTGTATGCTGAAGTTTACACATTACTGAAAGAAATTAAAAACCTAAATAAATAGAACATTCCAGATTCATGGGTTAGAAAAAGGAATACTAAGTATAATTAAATATTAAGTATTTGAAAGATTGAAATTTGTACATATTTTCTGGTCTGATTTATACTGAAATATATATGTCAGTCATTTTATACGATTAGTGAAATATGGAGTAATATTCCTAATGGCTCTGCCTGGCATTTGATAATTAATTACCTAAAATTTGGTAGAGCCCATTAATTGTTTTAAAATTAGATGTCTCATTTTATTTTAGATTATTTTAATTATTTTTAAGTATAATTGACATATAATATTTTATTAGTTTCAGGTGTGCATATTTATTTTATATTTTTATACATTTTGAAATGATCCCCATAAGTCTAGTTACTGTCTGTCACCATACAAAGTTATTAAAACATTACTGGCTATATTCCCTATGCTGTGCCTTACATCCCCATGACTTATTTATTTTGTACCTGGAAGTTTGTACCTTTTAATTCCCTTCACCTATTTCACCTGACCTCTCAACCATTCCCTCTCTGGTAACCAATAGTTTGTTTCATGTATCTATGAGTTTGTTTTTGTTTTATTTTTTTTGTTCATTTGTTTTGTTTTTTTTAAATCAACATATATGTAAAATCATATAGTATTTGCCTATCACTGTCTGATTTATTTCACTTAGCATGATGCCCTATAGGTCCATCCATGGTCTCACAAATGAAGAGATTTTATTCTGTTTCTGTGTAATATTCCATTGTGTAATATTCTATTTTTATATATATCACATGTTCTTTATCCATTCATCAGTGGACACTTAGGTTGTATCCATATCCTGGCTATTGTAAATAATTCTGCAGTGAACATAGGGGAGCATATATCTACTCAAATTGTGCTTTTGTTTTCTTTGGATAAATAACTAGAAATGAAATTGATGGATCATATGGTAATTCTATTTTTAATTTTTTGAGGAAACTCCATTCTGTTTTTTATAGTGTTGCACCAATTTACATTTCCACCAACAGTGTGCTGGGATTCTCTTTTCTCCACATCCTTGCCAACACTGGTTATTTTTTGTCTTTCTGATAATGGGCAGACTGACTGGTGTGGGATGATATCTCATGGTTTCGATTTGCATTTTGCTGATGATAGATGATGTTGAGCATCCTTTCATGTGACTGTGGGCCATCTGTATGTCTTCTTGGAAAAATGTCTATTCAAGTCTTCTGCCCATTTTTTAAAATTTTTTAAAATCTTAAGGTTTATAAGTTCTTTATATATTCTGGATACTAACCCCTTAGATGTATGATGTGAAAATATCATCTCCTATTCAGTAGGTTGCCTTTTTGTTTTGCTGATGATTTTCTTTGATGTGCAAAAGCTTTCTGGTTTGATATAATCCCATTTGTTTACTTTAGCTTTTGTTGCCCTTGCCTGTGAAGACTAGTTTAAAAAAAAAAAAATATATATATATATATATATATATGTTGCTAAGACTGATATGAAGGAGCTTACTGCCTATGTTTATTCTAGAAATTTTCTTCTAGTTTTCAGGTCTTACATTTAAGTCTTTAATCCTTTTGAATTTATCTTAATATATGGTGTAAGACAGTGGTCCAGTTTCATTCTTTTGCATGTAGTAGTTTAATTTTCCTAACACCATTAATTGAAGAGACTGTGTTTTCCTCATTTTATATTCTTGCTTCCTTTGTCATAAATTAATTGACCATATATGTGTGGGTTTATTTTGGGGCCCTTTATTCTATTCTATTGTTCTAGGTGTCTTTTTTCATGCCAGCACTATACAGTTTTGGTTACTACAGTTTTGTACTATAGTTTGAAACTAGGGAGTGTGATATTCCCAGCTTCATTCTTTCTCAATTGCTTTGGTTATTTGGGGTCTTTTGTGGTACAATGCAAATTTTATGAAGCTTTGTTCTAAATCCATGAAAAATGCCGTTGGTATTTTGATGGGAATTGCATTGAATATGTAGATTTCATTGGGTAGTATGGACAATTTATTAATTCTATTATTAACTTTTCGAGCCCATGAGCACAGTGCATCTTTCTATTTTGTGTGTGTGTTATCTTCAATTCCTTTCCTCAGTGTCTTGTAATTTTCAGTGTACAGGTCTTTGGTTGGTTAAATTTATTTTTAGGTATTTTATTCTCTTTGATACAATTTTAAAAGGGGTTGTTTTCTTAATTTTTCTTTCTGATAGTTCATTATTAGTGTAGAGAAACTCAACCAATTTTTGTATGTTAATTTTGTATCCCACTGCTTTACGGAATTCATTAATTAATTTTAATAGTTTCTTGCTGGAGTTTTTAGGGATTTTTATATATAATATTAGGTCACCTGTGAATAGTTATAGTTTTATTTCTTTCTTCCCAATTTGTATGTCTTTTTTTTTTTTAAGATTTTATTTATTTATTTGACAGAGGGAAACACAGCAAGAGAGGGAACACAAGCAGGGAGAGTGAGTGGGAGAGGGAGAAGCAGGCTTCCCGCTGAGCATGGAGCCCGATGCGGGGTTTGATCCCAGGACCCCGGGATCATGACCTGAGCTGAAGGCAGACGCTTAACCGACTGAGCCACCCAGGCGCCCCCCCCCCCCTTTTTTTTCAATTGCTGTGGCTAGGACTTCAAATTCTATGTTAAATAAAAGTGGTGAGAAGGGGCATCCTTGTCTTATTCCTGCTCTTTAAAGAAAAGCTTTCAGATTTTCACAATTAACTATGATGTTAGCTCTGGTTTTGTCATATATGGTCTTTCTCTGTTGAGGTACATTCCTTCTATACTCACTTTGTGGAGAGTTTTTATCATAAATGGATGTTGAATTTTGCTAAATGCTTTTTATCTATCTTTTCAGCTGATCAGATAATTTTGATCCTTTGTTGTATTAATGTGGATATCATATTGAATGATTTGCAGACATTGAACCATCCTTGCATCCCTGAAATGAATCCAACTTAACTGGTGCTGTATGTTCCTTTTAATGTATTTTTGAATTCAGTTTAACTTTTTGTTGAGAATTTTTGCACCTTTGTTCATCAAGGATATTGGCCAATAGTTTTGTATGTGTGTGGTATCTCTCTGGTTTTGCTATCCAGGTTATGCTTGCTTTGTAAAGAGTTTGGAAGTGTTTCTTGCTCTTTGTGTTGTGAAAAACAATTTGAGAAAGTTAGGTACTAAATGTTTGGTAGACCTCACCTGTATAGACATTCTGTCCTAGACATTTGTTTTTTTGGTGTTTTAAAATGATTGATTCAGTTTCATTACTTATAATCAGTTTGTTCACATTTTGTATTTCTTTGTGATTCTGTCTTGGAAATTGAGCATTTCTAGGAATTTATACTAATTTCTTCTAGGTGTTCCAATTTGTTGGTGTGTGGCAGTTTGTAGTAATCTCTTATGATCCTTTGTATTTCTGTTGTGTCAGTTGTAACTTCTTTTTCATTTCTCATTTTATTTATTTGGGTCCTCTCCCTTTTATTCTTAATGAGTCTGACTGTAGGTTACTTTTTTTTTTTTTTTATCTTTTCAAAGAACCAGTTCTTAGTTTCTTTGGTCTTTTTTTTTTTTTTTTAAGTTTCTATTTTGTTTATTTTGACTTTGATCTATATTATTTTCTTCTACTAACTTTGACCTTTGTTCTTTTTCTAGTTCTTTTAGATGAAAAAGACTTTATTCGGGATTTTCCTTATTTTTATTTTCATTTATTTTCTTATTTTCTTATTTCTTGAGGTAAGAAATCCACGAATTTCCCTCTTAGAACTGCTTTTGCTATATTGCATAGATTTGGGAAGTTTGTATTTACATTTTCACTTGTCTCAAGTTATTTTTTTTTAACTTCCTCTTTGATTTCTTAATTGGCCCATTGGTTGTTCAGTCACATGTTGTTTGTCTTCATGTGTTTGTGTTTTTTTCCCAGTTTTCTTCTTGTATTTGATGGCTAGTTTCATACCATTGTGGTTGGAGAAGATGCTTGATATGATTTCAGTCTTTTTGAATTTATTGAGATTTGTTTTGTGGCCTAACATATGTTATGTTCTAGAGAATGTTCCATGTTGCACTTGAAAAAACAATATGTATTTTGAAGTTTTTGGAAGATTCTGTGTAATCTATTAAGTCCATCTAACCTAATGGTCATTTAAGGCCAGTGTTTCCATATTGCTTTTCTGTCTGGATGATTGACCCATTGATGTGAGTGGGGCATTAAAATCCCCTACTATTACATTACTGTCAGTTTCTCCCTTTATATCTATTAATATTCACTTTTATGTTGTGTGCATAAATGTTTACAAATGTTATATCCTCTTCTTGGATTGACCCTTTTATTATTATGTAATGTCCTTCTTTGTCTTTTGTTACAGGTTTTGTTTAAAGGCTTTTTTTTTTTTTTTTCCTGATAGGAGTATTGCTACTCCAACTCCCCCATCCCCATTTACATGGGATATCATTCTACCTTTACCTTTGGTCTGTGTATGTCTTTAAATCTGAAGTGAGTTTCTGATAAGCAGTATACAGATGGATCTTGTTTTGTTTTGTTTTTTAATTTATTTGGCCATCCCATGTCTTTTGATTGAAGCATTTAGTCATTTACATTAAAAGTAATTATGGACAGGTATGTACTTACTGGCATTCTGTTAATTGTTTTCTGGTTGTTTTTTGTAGTTTTGTTCCTTTTTTATTCTCTTGTTCACTTCCCTTGTAGTTTGGTGGTTTTCTTTAGTGTTACATTGGTATTACTATCTCTTTACTTTTTGTGTATCTATGGGTAGGTTTTTGGTTTGCAGTTACCATGAGGTTCATATATATTGACCTATATATATATATGATAGTCTAGTCTATTTTAAGCCACTAGTTGCTTAAGTTCAAATGCATTCTACAAGCACTACGTTTTTACTCTGCCTCCATATTTGATGTATTTGATGTCCTATTTTACATCTTTTTATTTGTGTATCACTTCACTATTTATTGTGGTTACACTTGATTTGACTATCTTTATTTTTTAATCTTTATATTAACTTTTTAAGTGGCTGATCTACTGCCTTTATTATACATTTGTCTTTACAATTAAATTTTTTTCTTTCATATATTTTATTTATAGTTATGGCCTCTTCTTTTCCACTTAATGAATACCCTTTAACATTTCTTGTAAAGCCAGTTTAATGGTGATGAACATTTTTAGTTTTTGCTTTTCTGAGAAATTCATTATCTCTATTTCAATTCTAAATTATAATTTGCCAGGTAGAGTATTTTTGTTTGTAAAATTTTCCCCTTCAGAAGTGCTCAACATCACTCAGCATCAGGGAAATACAAATCAAAACCTCAATGAGATACCACCTCACACCAGTCAGAATGGCTAAAATTCACAAGTCAGGAAATGACAGATTTTGGCAAGGATGCAGAGAAAGGGGAACCCTCCTGCACTGTTGGTAGGAATGCAAGCCAGTGCAGCCACTCTGGAAAACAGTATGGAGGTTCCTCAAAAAGTTGAAAATAAAGCTACCCTATGACCCAACAATTGTACTACTGGGCATTTACCCCAAAGATACAAATGTAGTGATCTGAAGAGGCACATGCACCCCAATGTTTATAGCAGCAGTGTCCACAATAGTCAAACTATGGAAAGAGCCTAGATGTCCATAAACAGATGAATGGATAAAGAAGAGGTGGTATATATATACAATGGAATATTATGCAGCCATCAAAAAAAAAGAAATCTTGCCATTTACAATGATGTGGATGGAACTAGAGGGTATTATGCTAAACGAAATAAGTCAATCAGAGAAAGACAAATATCATATGATCTCACGATATGAGGAATTTGAGAAACAAGACATAGGATCATAGAGGAAGGGAAGGAAAAATGAAACAAGACGAAACCAGAGAGGGAGACAAACCATAAGATACTCTTAATCTCAGGAAACAAATTGAGGGTTGCTGAAGTGGAGGGGGTTGGGAGAGATGAGGTGGCTGGGTGATGGACATTGGGGAGGGTATGTGTTGTGGTAAGTGCTGTGTATTGTGTGAGACTGATGAATCACAGACCTGTACCCCTGAAACAAATAATACATTATATGTTAATAATAAAAAATTAAAAAATAAAAATAAATAAAAAATATTCCCTTTCAGCACTTTAAATATATCCTACCACTCCTTTCAGCCTGCAAAGTTTCTGCTGAAAACCGAACTGATAGTCTTATGGTCTTTTCTTTGTTATGTGACTATTTGCTCTTCTCTTGCTGCCTTTAACATTTTATATTTATCTTTACCTTTGGCCATTTTAATTATGATATGTATTGGTATGGACCTCTTTGGGTTCATCTTGTTTGGGACGCTATGCTTCCTTGACCTAGATGTCTGTTTCCTCCCCAGTCTAGTGAATTTTCAGGTTTCTGGCTCTTTTTCTCTTTCTTCTCCTTCTGAGGCTCTATAATGCAAATTTTAGTATGTGTGATGTTATCCCAGAGGTCCCTTAGACGAGTATCCTCTCCCTTCTCCTTATTCTTTCTTTTTATTCTTTTGTTTTTCTCTTTTTGCTGTTCTGATTGGGAAATTTCCACTATTCTGTCTTCCAGATTATTGATCCATTCTTTTGTAACATCTAATCTATTGATTTCCCTCTAGTGTATTTTTTAAATTTCTGTTATTGTATTCATCTCTGATTGGTTTGTTTATTTATTTATTTATGTTATTATGTCATTAGTTTTTGATATAGTGTTCAATGATTCATTATTTGTGTATAACACCCAGTGTTCATTACAACACATGCCCTCCTTAATACCCATCACCCGGCTCTTTCTTATATTTTTGACACTTTGTTGAAATTCTCATGGTATTCCTCCATTCTTCTCCTGAGTTTGGTAAGCATCTTTATGACCATTACTTTAAACTTTTTATCAGGTAAATTAATTATCTCTGTTTTATTAGTGTTTTAATTTTTGTTTTTGTTTTTTTCTGTTATTTCATCTTCTTTTTCATCTGAAACATATTCATTTGTCTCCTTATTTTGTTTGACTTTCTGTTTTTATTTCTATGAATTAGGTAGAACAACTACCTCTTCTAGTTTTGAAGAAGTGGTCTTGTGCAAGAGCGTACCCCGTGTATACTATGTGTCCCTGGATGCTTTGGCAGACCAGATGGAGGTGGATTGGACATGGGATGGGAAAATCCCAAGGCATGTTATGCTGGGACTGCCCTGGGTAGATGTCTAGAGGTGGAACAAGCGTGGAACAAGCATGGGCCAGGGGTGTCCCATGGAAAGCTGCACTGGGGTTGCCTTCATAGGATGGAGTGGTCAAAGGCCAATGGGGGAATCCCATCAGTGATATCCCTTCATACTTAAGGTCATCAAACCAGAAATGAGGTTCTCATTATTACTTTGTTTCTGTCTCTCCTACTGTTCTCTGTGTGGTCCCTCTATCATTAGTTGTCCAAAAGCTGTTCAATCAGTCCTCAGTTCTTCTTCAAGAGGAATTGCTTTATATGTAGGTGTAGATTTGGTGTGTCTATGGGGGGAGTTAAGTTCAGGGTCTTCCTATACCACTAAATTGGACCTACTCCTATTTTAATTATTGATAATAAATAATGTCCTGATTTTACAAGAGATCTTGAACATTAGTTAAAACTTGAGAATCCACTACAGAACTAGAAAGACAAGACTGCACTTTATTCATTAAAATGCTAGAGTAAACTCTAGGGTAATAGTTAGCAAGCCAACACAGTTCAGATGACATTTATTTTGGGAAACCAGTGTTAAACACTGCATGGATAGTAGTGTTTTTGTTTTTGTTTTTGTTTTTTCCCTTTTTGTGTACTTTGCACATTTACTCTCTTGAACTTAGATATGTGCATTTTAGGCAGGGTTATGGGCAGTGGGCTTATACACAGAAAAACATAATCTGCAAAGGGAGATGAATTGAGTAAATATGAAGAGAGAAGCAGAAGTGAAAGACAAAGGGCCTCACACAGACTGATAGAGTGGCTTCCCAAGTTCGGCCACTTTCCTTGATACTCGAACTTCCTTTTACTAAATTCCACAGTTTTATTTACTTCAGTATTTACAGACTTCTGTTCCTTTCACCTCAATTAAACCTTAATTAGGATATAATTTCCTCCCCAAAATGATCAAGCTAAATTTTCTGTTAACTTCTGGTAAAATACATGTCATTTGAATATCATGCAAAATCACTTGACATTTAATTCTACAATTTTTTTTGTATTTTATTGATTTGATTAGTTAAGAATGCCAATAGAAAATAGTGTGTGTAAATTGTAAAGGGTAGATATTTCTGAATCATAAGTGAAAACTAATGGAGTAGTATTTTTCAGTAGAAATTGAATTTTTAAAGGTCTGATTGTTTTTAATTGTTTAAGGAAGCAGAAACCATCGGGCAGAAACAGCCAGAGTTGCTGCCAATTCAACAGTCTGGCTCTTTCTCATTTTACCCAACTCACTTGGAATACCCAAGAAGTGTTCTCACATGTCTCTATACTAATTTTTCTTTGTATGGTGAAAAAGCCAATCTCCTAGATATGAGAGTGAATGCTAATCTACTGTGCCAAAAACAACACCATCATCTGTCAACCCTGCTGAGACTTCCCAAATAAGCTCAGAGGTCATAGTTTAGAAAGTGTATCAGTAACCCAAATACAAATTCACTAGTTCAGGGAGAGTAAAACAAATTCTAATCCAATCCAGATAGTCATTAATATATGAATTCTTTTGGAAGAGAATAGCGTACAGTTCTGTTGTTGCTGTTGTGGTTGTTTTAATTTTGGGATGGAAGCAGTTCTAAATATCCTAATAATCAATCAGAAGAATGAGAAATGATATATAAGCTACCTAATAGTGACTGGCAAAAAAAATATGAAAAAAGTTCAGATCCATATCCTGTTGGCAGAGTGTGACATCAGTGTTTCTGTCTAAATATATAGAACAGAAAGAATTAACTCTGGGGAGAACCAAAGCATCTCAGGATCTAAGCTGAGCCTGTGAAGCCTATGGTAGAATGGACTCTGCATTGGGTTTTAAAAGACATTATATTGGGGTGCCTGTGTGGCTCAGTTGGCTAAGCGTCCAACTCTTGATTTCAGCTCAGGTCTTGATGTCAGCATCATGAGTTCAAGCTCCATTTTGGGCTCCACAGTGGGCATGGAGCCTACTTAAAAAAAAAAAAAAAGACATTGTATTACTTTTAATGTGAGTATTCAAAGGGAAAGTTTGGTCTCAGGAGATGAACAATAACATTGGTTCTATGAAACTGCAAATGCATTTCATAGAGTCATACTGAAGTAATCGTCACAATTCAGCCAGAAAACTATAGAGGAAATGGATTCAACCAGTAAGCTACTTAATTTACTTATACATACTAATTGAATAAACCACTTTGATGATTATCAAATGAAAAATAATAGATGTAAAATGGTAGTGGCATTATAATTCTAACATGTAAAAAAGCAATGCACTAAAAAAAAAAAATGAAGATGTTAATAGTGTTATTAGAGTGATAGCATCCTGAGGTTTGTGTGTGTGTATGTGGGGGGGTAGGATTTACTGTTTTATAACTTCTGAAATATCTATACCATTACTAATAGTGAAAATATATTCTTAAATTTTAAAAGTTTAAAATAAAAATCACTTGAGTATTTCATCTTTATTCACATTATTCCTTCCTTCTTCACTTTTGTGTACCATCAGTGAAATAATAAAATATTTTACATCTTTTATATTGAGGGGAATGTAGTAATGATAGCAATAAATGTTTCTTTAGCCATTTATTTTAAAGTAAAAAAAGTTTTGCAAATGGTAATGATTTTTGCTCTTGGCTAATTTCATAGACAAATAGCCAACCAAACAAATAAAAAAAAAAAAAACTCTTGAAAATAATTCATATGTTAAATAAGCTATTTATATGTTAATGTACACACGTATATGAAACATTTACTTTTTTAAACATATTTGTTGGTAAGTGCTGGAGAGTATTACTACATTTTTACAATATTACTGTAACAGTAGGGGTATTTTTGAGTATTTATTTAATCAAGCAGCAATTTTGTCATGAACTTTGAAATCGGAATAATCAAATCAATAACTGTAAGCATGATCTTCTTACATTCTTGTCAAATGTATACTGGTTATTTTGCCTTGTTCTTCTAGTTAGGCCCTTTATTGATTCATTGGTTAAAATGAGCTTTTGTGACTTACTTTTTAATCATTGTTCAATCATACTGTCATTCTTAAATTATTTAAATATGGATTTATTGCATATTTTATTCAAATTTACATATAAATGCAACACATAATATTTATATTCTGAAAGTTAAAACTAGTCAGATCACCTTTTTTTGTTTGTTTTTAGATTGTTAATACCTAAGCTGCTGACTTGGGTCAGGGTAAATAACTGTAGAATAATAATTTGTGCAGTAATAAAGATTCTTTGCATGAAACATAATAAGAAAATAAAATATTGGAAATGTCCTATATAAACCAGATTATCTTTGTTTCCACCATCGTTTCTGATCCCCTAAAAAAATCAAACCCTCAAATAATTCACTAACTAAATACACACACACACACACACACACACACACACACACACACATATAAGTGGAAAAACAAAAACAAAATGACGTGAATGTACTTGCACCTCTAAGTGAAATGTGCAAGTGATGATTGAAAAAAAAACAACAGGTGAAAATCACTTTCCAGCTTCTCTCTGCTAGCCTCAGGTTATTGTTTCCAGACAGAAATTTTATCAAGCATTCAGGTAGATCTATTCTTTCATTGTCATTGCAAAGAAGTTTTGTTGGTATATTTTTATGAGACTAGAATAAGGATATGGGCCCAAACAGGGACTTAATTATTTCATATACTTCAGAAAACTTAAATTGAATGTCATTTTTCTGCAAAATCTACCTTTCACATATAAGTAATTTTCATTCTTATTTTATTTGAAAAACAGCCCTGCAATTTCTTATTCCTGTAATTTTCAAAGCAAATCAGGTTCATTGAAACCTACTGCAAGGTTATTCCAAGGGCTAATGACATAGAAATATATAGTGAATAAAATGAACTGAGAAGTTCACATAATGTTTTGTGATGTTCATGACTTTATACTGACTCCTGGCCTGTAGAACACTTATAGCAAGACTTATCGTCAAACATAGTATTTTTTTTTTAAGATTTTATTTATTTGACAGAGAGAGACAACACAAGCAGGGGGAGTGAGAGAGTAAGAAGTAGGCTTCCCACCGAACAGGGAGCCCAACACGGGGCTCGATCCCAGGACCCTGGGATCATGACCTGAGCTGAAGGCATGTGCTTAACAACTGAGCCACCCAGGCGCCCCTATTGCCAAACATAGTATTAATGAGATCAATGCTGTGCTCAAATTGAAGGAATGAAAAAGATGGGATCTTTTAAGTACTTCATATCACTAAAAATCACAAAAATACAATATATAAAACATGCCTTCCAATTATTTTTAATTTCACTTACTCAGATTGCCTTTCAGAATTGAATGGATATAGCAATGAAGATTCAGAACGTCCAGTCTTTTAGCGTCAGGGGTCTGAAAGATTAAAACTGCTCAAACGTTAGGTGTCATTGAAATAGGTATTTAATAAGATGAAGGCTTGTAATGGATAACTCCATCAAATTTAGAGTCTGGTGCTGCTTAAACTTTAATGTATCATCAACTTATCTGACAACAATTGTGCTACTAGTGTTCTGTAAATGTTATGTCTTTTGATTGGACCATATTTTTTTTATTTTATTTTAAAATAGAGGCAATATGTCTGAGTCACTGATACTGAGACATATAGTCAACGTAAATACCTTTTTATTTTATTTAGTGTTCTATCCTCAAAGATTGAAAAGCACTTTCACATTTATAACTAAAATATGTGTGTATATTAACGTAGGCAGTATTTTATAGACAGTGAAAAGGATAACCAAAATAATGAGGGCAGTAACATATTAAATATAATTTAGATTTAGATCATCAGTGTTGGTTTCAAAACATAGATTGTTCCACGACGTAAGAAGCTGCAAATTTTGGAAAAAAAAATTAATCTACTATAAGCTTTCTTATTTTAAATTTACTATAAACATAATGAATTCTAAGTACCTCTATAAAGACAGCAGTTGGGAGGTTTTTTGTTACCTCTGACATTGCCAAGTTATAAGCATTTTGCTTTATTTAAATAGCTGTTTGTATATCTAAGAACATTTTGACCATAGAAACAAGGATAAGTAACCTCTCACTGGAAAGGATAGGCTAGAATATTTTGGGGACTGTTGGCGGTGGTGGTCACTATTTTGCAATTTTTGAAGTTAGACATCCATGAAAATCTTGATTCAGCAGCTTATATATTCCCACTTCTTCCAATGGCTGTTGCTGCAGCCCTAAGCCTGCTGTGGAAATTGATTATTATTGTTTCTAGTTAACTGCTCTATCCATGTGTGCATCAGCTGTAGAAGATATCTGCCCCAAACAAAAATCTCTGGCTGTTCCCTGGTGAGAGGGCAATTATAAACAGCTGCTTTCCAGATAGGTATAGCATTGTCATGTGCATCAGCCAGTGCCAATGTGGCATGGTGCAGCGTGCAGTACCACAGAGGCAATTGTCTGGCAGGAGGTAGGGATGAGGGAGAGGAGTCATTAGGAAAAAAAGAAAAAGTGAATAGGACAGTAAAATTAAAACATCCCTCTTCTCCTCTTAACCTTTTGCCACCCTGTGTTTTCTCCTTCCAACTTCCCTTTTTTTTCACTTTATAAAAAGAAAATAGTCTAGAATGTGATGGGTAATATCATTTTCCTCTATAGACTTTTTTTTTGCCATAACAAATTTAATTCAGTTATCAAGGAACATAATTCTTTCTCTTCTTTTTTAATATCTTTAACATCAAGTCTTGTAGGTAAGGAGTTAGTAGAACACTTCCAACTTAATTCTTCACAGATATTTTGTGCTTTCAGGAATCCCACAAATGATAGAAATTGGTTTGGTATACTGAGAAGCAGGGAGATTTTCAAACAGGAAACACAGCAAGAAAAAAGTAAAAGAGAGCCATAGCAAGATTATATAATTTTTCAGAAGTCATTCATTCATTCAAAAATATTTACATACTATCTTACTATGTCACATAAGCACTTTTAAGTATAGCAGTAAACATAGCAAAATCCCTGTCTTTGGAAATTTTATGTTCTGGTGATATGATGTCTATCCTTAACAACCAAGGTAGAAACTTAAAGATTATAGAGATTACTCTCAATCGGGGAAAACTCAGAAAGTCTTCAGTGAAGAGAATAATATTTTATGTGGACCTTAAAAAGTGGAAATTGTTTGTAAATGCAGAAATAAGGAAAGAGCCTAACTGGGAGGGAGAATATCAGAAACAATCGTATAAAAGGTATAGGAGTTCATAAACCCTATTCTAGGCAAAGATCACTTAATCCTAAACATACAGTTAGTGACAAGAGGTAATGCAAGATGAAATTTGAAAGATTCTAATAGTAAGATATATTAGTTGCATATTATAATTAACCCTTTAAAGTAGATTAATTATTATTTCCAAAAGATCTATCTGGCAGAACTAAAAACAAAACAACAAAAACCAAAACCTCATTTTTAATAAGCAAGTACTAAAGAGATAAATGTTTAAAGTCAATTCCTTTAACATTTTTTTTAGAGGGTGGAGGGAGTGGGAGAGAGAGAATCTTAAGCAGGCTCCATGCACAGCGTGGACCTCGATGCATGGCTCCATTTCACTACCCTGAGATCATGAGCTGAGCTGAAATCAAGAGTCTGTCGCTTAACCAACTGAGCCACCCCGGCGCCCTTCCCTTTAAACATTTTAAAATAAATTTCCAATAGTGATGTTAGTAAAATGATAGGAAAGGAAGTTCTAACCCTTGTCCCCCTAAAGAAATATTCATTTAACAATGATACGTGGACCAAAATATCTTTATGAGAACTCCGGAATCCAGTTAAGAAACTGTAATATCCCAGATGGGCACAAAGTCAAGAAAAGCTGCATTAAAACAGGTAAGAACAATTTTACTTTACCTGCATCAGCCTCTCCCCCAAGCCAGCACAGCTTAGTGGTGGGAGCAAACAACCCAGCTCACAATTTCTTCCTTAGGAAAGAGTATGAATCCAGCAGTGCAGCTTTTTAAAGCATTTCCCAAGTGACTGTTTTTTGTCTTTCCTCATTCAGAGTGCTGATAAAACTGGCATAATTTGGATGCCTGGGGGTGTTGAAAACAAAGAAGAGTTTGGGTTGGCTTGCTGTAGGTAGCACAACTGGGCACAATCAGGAGAAAGAGCACAACTAGAGACTTCTCCTGCAGAAGAGGGAGAGGAATGGAGCATGCATCCAGTGTTCTTACTTCTGAGAAGGCTGCCCAAATGACTGATACCCGTACTGCCTGACTTGGGATGCTGACAGGGGAGCTGACATATTTTGGATGCCTGGTGGCCACTGAGAACAAGGGAGGGAAGGGTGGCTTGCTGCTAGAGAACCAGAGAACTTGTAGTTCCATACACAGACATTAGAAGAAATAAGAGATTATGAGCTCCTAAAAAAGAAACCAGAAAGCCATTCCAATATAGAAATTGCAGTCATAGGTGAAGCCATAAGTTCCCCCCCAACCAAAAAATGTTTCAGAGGCCCCAGTATCTCTAGCTGGGCTGATTACTAAGTTCTTTCCCTGTATGAAGCCAGTCTGTAAAGAATGGGAATGGTGGGTGTTTTTTTGTTCAAATATGCAGATACCAACAAAAACTTATAGAACACACAAGCAAGGAAACATGACCCAATCAAAGGAAGAAAATAAGACCCCAGAAAACTATTGTAAGGAAACAGAAATATAGGAATACCTGACAGTTCAAAATAATTATCATAAAGATGCACAATGAGCTCAAGAATTCAATAAATTAACAAAATGAGAATATCAACAGAGATAAAAAAATTAAAAGAACCAAAGAAATTTTGGAACAGGGTATAATTACTGCACATACACGCACACACGCACACACACACAATTGGAGAGGTTCAACAGCAGAATTTTCAATCAGGAGAAAGACTCTGTGAACTTGAGAACAATTGTTTTGAAATCCTCCAGTCAGCAGAACAACAAGAAAGACTGAAGAAATCCCAAAGGACTTTATATGATACTATCAAGTGGATCAATAAACGCATTAAGGGAGTTTGAGAAGGAAAAGAATAGAGAAAGTGGTAGAAAGTTTACTTGAAATGTAATAGCTAAAAATTTCCAAAATCTGGAGATAGAAATAGACATCTAGATCCAGAAAGTCAACTGTACTCCAGTAAGTTAAACCCAAAGAAATCCATACTGAGACACATTATAATCAAATTGGCAAGTTGAAAACAATGAGAGGATTTTGGAAAATAGCAAGAGAGGAGCAATTTTTCATTTGTAAGGGAACTCCTGTAAAACTATCAGTGGATTTCTCAGCAGAAACCTGGCAGGCTGGGAGTACGATGATATATTGAGAGAGATAGGGAGGGAGAAAAGGGAGCGGGAAGCTAAGAGGAAGGAACTACACCCAACAAAACTATCCTTTAAAAATGAAGAAGGGGAACCTCGGGTAAGCCACTGACTCTTGACTTTGGCTCAGGTCATGATCTCAGGGTGGTGAGACTGAACCCTGCTTTGGGCTCTGCATTAGATGTGGAGCCTGCTTAAGATTCTCTCTCTCCCTCTTCCCCCTGCCGGTCCCCTTGACTGCTTGTGCTGTCTTTCTCTTTCTAAAAAAAAAAAAGGAGAAATAAAGATTTTCCTGATAAACAAAAGCTGATGGAGTTCATTATCATTAGATCTGCCTTATCAGAAATGCCAACGGGAGTCCTTAGAATTGAAGCAAAGGGGGAACTAAGCAGCAAAATGAAAGCATATGAAAGTATAATGTTCACTGATCAAAGCACACAAATGTATGAAGTAAATTTAGACAGAACTGAAAGGAGAAACAAACAGTAACATGATAGTAGATCTCAATACCTCACTTTCAATAATGGATAGATCATTTAGACAGAAGATCAGTATGGACTTGAACAACACTATAGACAAAATGGATTTAATAGACATTTATAGAACTTTCTACCCAACAGCAGAAAAAATAACAACACATTCTTCTCAAGTGCACACAATTCTTCAGGATAGATTATGTGTTAGGTCACAAAACATGTCTTAAAAAATTTAAGATTGAAATCATACAGGTATATTTTCTGATCACATGGAACAAAACTGTAAATTAATGATAGCAAGAAAACTGAAAAATACACATATATGTAGAAGTTAAACAACACACACTTTTTTTTCTTCTTTCTTTTATTTTTCAAAGTAGGGGGTTTTCTTTTTTTAAAAGTAGGGCTTTTTTTTTTTTTTTTTTTTTTTTAGTGTGGGGCTTGAGCCCATGACCCTGTGATCAAGACCTGACCTGAAATCAAGAGTTGGACACTTAACTGACTGAGCCACCCCAGCTCCCCTAAACAATGTACTTTCAACAAATGAACCAAAGAAGAAATCCCTAAAAAACCAGAAAGTGTCTTGAGATAAAAAACAAAACATACCAAAATGTATATGATGCAGAAAAAGCAGTATGAAGAGAGAAGTAGAAAGTGATAAATGCCTACAATAAAAAAAGGAGAAAGACCTCAAATAATCTAACTTTGTACCTCAAGGACCTAGAAATAGAAGAACAAACTAATCCCAAAGTAGCAGAAAGAAGGAAATAATTAGAAGCTGAGCAGGATAATAGAAAAACAGTAGAAAAAATAGCAAAACTAGGAGTTCATTTTTTGAGATCAACAAAATTGATAAATCTTTAGCTAGATTAAGTAAAAACATAAAGACTCAAAACATTACAACTGGGGCACCTGGGTGGCTCAGTCAGTTAAGCATCTGCCTTTGGCTCGGGTCATGATCCTAGGGTCCTGGGATTGAGCCCCACATCGGGCTCTCTGCTTGGCAGGGAGCCTGTTTCTCCCTCTGCCCCTCACCCCACTTGTGCGCTCTCTCACTTTCTCTGTCTTTCTCTCAAATAAATAAATAAAATGTTAAAAAAAATTACAACTGATTCCACAGAAATTAAAAGAATCATTAAGAGACTACTAAAAATAATTATATGCCAGCAAATTGTGTAACCTAGAAGAAATGGATAAATTCATAGAAAATAAATCTACCAAGATTGAATCATGAGGAAATAGTAAATCTGAACAGACCTAAAACTAAGTCATATGCTACAACACAGATAAACCTTGAATACATTCTAGTAAATGAAATAAGCCAAATGCAGAAGGACAAATACTGTGTGATTCCACTTATATAAGTTATCTCTAGCTCAGTGAAACTCCTAGAAACAGAAAGTAGAAATGTGATTGCCTGGGGGTAAAGAGAGTGTGACAGTGGAGAGTTGCTGTGCAATGGTATAGAATTTCAGTCATACAAGGTGAAAAAGTTTAAGAGATTTGCTGTACAACATTGTGCTTATAGCCAACACTGTACTAGACACTTAAAAGTTTAATAGGGTAGATTTCCTGTTATGTGTTTTTCACCTCCCCCCACACACAGAGTAAATCAATCTCACAATCTTTCTAATATTTATAAATATACCTGCATAAGAATTTTTTTAACATGCAAATTAAACTCCAGAGTTTGCCAGTATTTTCCCCTTATATTTAATAAGACTTCAAAGTAAACTTAGGTAACAATCTATTAACCAAACTTCCGTTGAGACTGAAAATAAGGAATAGGCAAATTTATTTTTGACCAAAATACTAGTGTTACTCTTTATAAAGAGAATTAGAAAGTTAGATAGACTCTTGTAATTATTATATCATGGCCTTCTGACTTCTTCCCCAGTGGAAACTTTTCATATTCACACTTTGCTGAGAATCCCATTGCAGAAAACAAGTTTTAGTGTTCTTGTCCTTGAAGGACAGGCTGGGGAAAGGGTCAAGGCTATATGTAAAAATCCTTTTCTTCTTTACCTGCCCCAAAGATTCCTCAGAGCAGTATTTAAAAAGTTACTGATGGTCACGTAAAGATAAAAATAATAAAAGTAATTATCAAATATTGAGAATTTGCTATGCACTGTTTTATGCCAAGCAGTTTACATGTCTTGCCTAAATTATCACAGTAACCTTATAAGGGAGAGACTATTATTTTTGTTGTGTTATAGATGAAAAACAGTATCATTAAGTAAATGGCCAAAGATCACTTACCTCATGAGTGGCAGAACCAAAACTGACCTCAGGCAGTTTCATATAGTCTAGAGCCTATAATCTTTACTGCTTTATTGCGGGGCAGAAAGCCTCATCTGGTAAGTAAAGCTCCACACCTGAATTTTCTGTACTAAATATTGTTTCCATTGCATGTATTGATCAGATGGATTGGAAAATTGCCAAATTTTCACTTTGTTCTGGAGCTCATAGACATTTCACTTAAAAAGCAGTGGTAGGTTATAATCATCACTTCAGTATTAGGTCATATTCAAAAGACAGATGGTGGTCTGGAGATTAATTTAAACCACAATTTCTATATATTTTTAAGGGTTTTTTGTCTTTCTGTGTTGCTTTTATATTTGTTAAAGTCAACTACCTCTGATTTAAGTGTTCTGAGTTTTAAATACAAGATCTGGATAACATTAGTACCCTGACATGCACCTTTAGCACGTGTCCTCTTTCTTGGCAATCACATATGCTCTTTTCTTAGCTCAGGCTGCTATAACAAATTACGGTGGACTGGGTGTGACTTAAAGAGCAAACATTTATTTCTCACAGTTTTGGAGGCTGGTTGTGTTCTGGTTAAGGTTTGCATATGGCTGTCTTCTTGCTGTATGCTCACAGGACTGAGAGAGAGAGAGAGAGAGAGTGGAAGCAAGCTGTCCTGTGATTGTTCTTCTAAAATCACTAATCCCATCCTGAGGCTGTACCCCATGACCTAATTACCTCCCAAAGGCCCTACTTCCTAATACCATTCCAATGGTTGTTAGGGTTTCAACATAAGAATTTTGGGGTGGAACAAAAATAAACATGGAGTCCATACAGCTATTTTCTGAAGTAGGAAGAAAGAAGTGATTGAGGGGAGAGAACTCCTCACAAGTAATGTCTAATACGAAAGCAGAGCTGAAATGTATTTGTGGTAAGTTTCATCTGCAACTGTTTGGCCTCCTATGACACTTATTCATGAAATGATACATTTCTGAGACTTAAAAAGAAAGGCTAGGACTGAACTTTCCTGAGTAAATAGAGTGAGCCATATGAGAAGAAATAAAATAAAACTAAATTTTGTTTTAAAATAATGTTCAAAGTACTCCATCACGCTCTGGGAGACAATCAACTGTTATTAATACCATCATTATAGATCTTTGAAAAGTATATTTCATTTGGGGCTATCTGAGCATAATAGTATATGTATTTAGGATGACCATTATCACTTCTTAATGTAGAATTTTAGATGAGCTATTCTCTTGAAGGAATATGAATGACAGAACAGTCTATTTTTATGGGAAATCAGGTGCAATGTGGGAGAAATCAAACGAAGGGTGTATGTTAGGAATAAATCTAGATGGGGTGGGAAGGTACACAGCCAAGAAGGGTTGGGAGAAAGAACATCACGATAAGGGAATAAACTTCATTTATGCCAGACTTGTCAAAACAAATTACTTAAAGGCCCAGCTGTGTGCATACTCACTGATTCAAGTGCTGTGTAGATCATTTCGGATTCTTTGGTTGCAAACCATGAAAACAAGTTTTGGTTATAAACAATAATATGTGGAGGAATATCAGATGACTACTCAGGAAAGCTGGATATTAAGGGTTGTAACACAAAGAGCATAGAAACCACAGTAGTTACGGGCATCTGGAATGCAGAAAATACTTCATCATTTATTTTCCTTTAGTTCCTGATCAAGAATTTAAAGCCCCTGAGGAGGGAACTTCATTTACTTGGCTTGGATAACATGTCTGCACCACCATGGCAAGGGATGTTAGAGGGAGGAAGGTATTTGATTTACAATTCACCTAAGAACGAGGACAATGAGGAAGGAGCTCCCAAATTTGGATTTTATTAAGCATGGAAGGGGGATGCTGGGGAGACCAAAAATCAAATATTCACTTCACAGTGTCTTTCACAACCAAAGTGAAGCCTTCTAGTAATAGCATGTGAGCACATCACTATCCACTCCATCTTTTGTTAAGAGTTCAGTAAGAAAAACAGTATAGGGGGAAATGTTTTAGTTTTGATCTTATATTAGTTTTCTATTGCACTGTAACAAATTATAACAAACTTCATGGTTTAGAACATTACAAATTTATTACCTTACAGTTTTGTAAGTCAGGAATCCAACGCAGTCTCCCATTGAAGGTGGTGATAGGTCTGCATTCCTTTCTGGAGGCTCTAGGGTAGAATCCATTTTCTTGTTTTTCCCAGCATATAGAGAACTCCCATATTGCTTGGCTGATGACCTCATTCTTCCATCTTCAAAACTATCAAGATTCATCTCTCTGACCATTATTCCATAGTCATATCTCCCTCTAGCTAGGTAAGGTCCTTCACTTTTAAGGCCTTCCCGGATTATCTCCACATCTCAAGGTCTTTAACCTTAATCACAATTTCAAAGTCCTTTTTGCTTTATAAGGTAAGTTATTCACCAGTTCCCGGGATTAGGACATATACATCTTTCGGGAGCTGTTATCCCATCTACCACAGACACTATGTTATGATTGGAAAGGTATACATTTGGGGGATTCAGGATTTATAATCAATACCCACATGGATTTTCCTTTTTCTTTTTGATTACTCTCTTTTTTTTATCATTTTTTATATCTCCCCCTAAATTTTTAGGAAAACTCTAGGAGAGTGGAATGAATAAAATCCTACTGGAAATATGTTGTACATAAGAAAAGTATACTTTAAAAAATTACACAAACGTGCAAGAAATAACTTTTCTTGATTACTCTTCTAGCTGTGTTGAGTACAATGCTTACACAAGGTCTTTGTAAAACATAATGCTTGATTATGACAGTGACATAATTGAGAGAAAATATTTAACTCCCCTCTATGTGTTAATTGGAGCCAAAGGGGCTCCATGACTAGGGGCTTCTGCTTAGGAAAGTTACTTTTGTATTTATCAGGAATGATTCTTTGCGGAAAATAAATTATTGCATAAGCCTTTTCGGAACCAAAGAGAAACTGCAGGTGGGAAAAGAGCTCATTTGTATGAATTCTCTTTCCTGCTGTGGAACCCCAGTGTGGAAATCTGATTAACTTAAGAAAATGACTTCAGCAGGGCTTTAAGCTATAAAGGTTCTTTCAGATGAAGAGGTCAGTCTGCCCTGGAATTAAAAGTCATAGTCTTGGGCTGGGTAAGGACTTGTACTATTTAATAGCCAAAGCTGATAGTTTTTACACTTTCCAAATAGTTGCCTGTTGTGGCAATACTGCTTGGTGTTGGCTAATTAACAGTAGGTGATTTGGGATTGTTAATTTTGCACAACAGAAAGTAATTTTAAAAACAATGTAATGGTTCTTTTCATATCTCAAGACAATCTGGAATGTGATGAAGTAGTTTATAGAAAACACATTGAAGATCTTGTTCTATTTATATTCTAGTTGAAAATCAAATTCTCTGCATAAAAAAAGTATTTTAAAAATTCTTATCACAGCATTCTGTTTATGCTTTTAACGAATCAATATGTCCTAGCACTCTTTTGCTCAGCTTACATTTTTTCCCCTTGATATATTTAGAGTAATGTTTTGATCAGCTATGCTTTATATTCCATTATTTTTCTTGTCTCTGATAATAATCAATTTTTGACACTGGAAGTCAGATGAAAGCCAGCTAAATTTGTGGGATCAACTGCCTTAGCAACACAGACTACACATCCACACACTTGTGTGTGCCCACGTCCTTGTGCACTGTACTCTCAGAACAGCTATCAGTGCTCAAAAGTGGCTGAAGTTTCATATTCCATCTCTTCCAGCAAGTTTGACATCTGCAAATGTATCAATTTAAATTCTGTTTTCACACTAATTCTCATATATTATTACTCAATGCCATACCTGTTTCAAGGGGATGAAAAGGTAAACAGTTATTTTAAGTTTCTTTTAAGAACCTTGACATTTTCTGTTCTTCTCCCTGAGAAGTGTCTCTTCACCCTTCTCAAGTTTATATGAAATATAAAGAACAAACACTGGGGATATTTACACCTGACGCTCTATTCCCAGAGTAAGAACAGATGTTACATTCAGTTCTTTGAATTTTTAGTTTACCTTTAACTGTTCTGTGGCTTCATTATTTCTCAATTATATTATAGGCTAGAAATACCAAGACCTAACTAGCCCTTAGTCCAAATGCCTCATTTGAACCATGAGGATTAAATGTTAATCTCTTGTTGTCTGTACTTTATCTTCCGTTTTCTTGTCCCAGAGTCAGTGATTTATAAGAGCATTAAAATAAATCTGTCCTCAGATAGGAAAGCTAAAACTATATAGATCTACAAAATTCAAATAAAGTAAAAAAATTCAGTAAAAATGTCAAAAAATCATTAATGTTTAAATATTCTTTAAAAGGGGAAATATGCATAGTTAAGAGAATTTTAAAAATGTGTAAAGAAAAGGCATTTTTTTGGTACTTGTGGAACAATACTCTAGTTGAAGTAACATTATCACTTCAATATAAGTTAAGGTAATGGAAAGTTGTCAGAGGAGTGAAATTCTGAAAAGTATTGCTAAATCACAATGATTTAATTTGAGAAATAAGAGTCAAAATGCTTATTATTAGGGTCTTTTATGTTAAAATTCAGGGACAGTATTCTGTTTTGGCTACATATAATCTTATTATAAACAAAAACACAACATAGGGCATAATTTTTAAAGTAAGATTCAATCAAAAATGCTATTGCTTGCAGTTACCCATAATGAACATGTTATGTTGTTGAATATCCTTCCAGATGCAGAAATAGATATACATAGCTGTGATTTTACACACATACTGGTGTCTGAGGAGAATTGCAAAAGTTTGCATAAATTGCATTAAACTATGTGTGATGTTCTGTAACCTAGTATTTTGCTCAATTTGTTGATGATATTTTCATGTTGGTATAGATCCATCATCTTTTTAAATAGGTATATAATATTCCATTGTATGAGAAATTCATGGTTTATTCAACATATTCTTTACTGCTGAATATTTAGGTTGTCTTAATCTTTTCTCTTATAAATGTTACAGTGAAAATCCTTGTAAATACATCATTATTTTTTTTAATCCAATGGTTTCTACAGCACTATGTACTAAAATGGAGACAGTATTAAAAAAAATTATAGAACTAAAAAATGAACTTAGTTTATCATGTTGCAGTTTGGGTTAAACTACATGAGGAATTTTCTTGAATTTTGGAAGCCATGTAATTTTGTTTTGAATCTGAAATAAAATGCCCATATTATCATAGATTGGTATTGAATGATCTATAAGTCTTGCTTATACATCGCCCCCTGCCGCCAGGGAGTATACATTTCACTACCTTTGGCTTTCCTCTAAATTCAAATTCTCCTACAACAAACTCAGTACAGCCATCTAATCTCTATTCGTGATATGCAACCATGTCCCCTTGCTTTTTCCTACCAAACACTCTATCAAAGTTACTGCGTGGCTGAATCTTTTTTTTATTCTGCTAAAATATTACTTCTTCAGAGACACTATCCCTGACCATCCAATTTAGTAATTGCATTTCTCTCTCACATAATTATTTTTTAACCACATCATCTTCCTTTTTCTTTATGGCCTTTACTATTGTCTAAAATTACATTATTCATTTGTTTACATTGTTGACTTGTAAAATATAAGTTTCATAAGAGTAGCATATTGTCTCTCTTTTTCACTACTATATCCATAAATAATGGATATACATCTGTGTATTTTGTACATAGTAGATGTGCCATATTTTTTCTTGAATGAATGAATACTTTGCAGGAGTGAGCTATGGACCAGGGTTTATACCCTATAGAAGGAGAGGGGAAAAGAACTGACCCTTATTGAACATCTTTTATAGAACTTGTCTTATAATATATCTGTCATACTGGTTTATATTCTCCATTATCCTAATGACCAAGTGGATGAAAAGAAAAGATTATGTAAATGGACACATAGCTCTGATAAATAACAAAGCCAAGATTCAAACCCAAATATATTTGTATGGAAAATGCTGCATTCTTTCCATTATGTAAAAAGCCACCTAATTAACTAGCTAACATATTTTCTTGAAATGGGTGAGGGCTACTGCATTATTTTTTATTTAGTATTATGAATCACTTGAATGATAGAGATCATTATACTATATTTGTATTGAGGAAATTAAATCTTTGAAAGATTGGTAACTCTTTCAAGACCATGAGGCTATACATGGAAGCCTGATTTAGATCAGTCCAACCTTAAAACTCTGTATTTCACTGGATGCCATGTAGAGAAATTTGTTGTAATAGTGCTTGCTTCAGTCTAGCTTCATTTATACTGCTATATATACTTAAGAAAAAAGGAAGTCTATGTCTTTGATCGAATACCTTGTCTGATGCAAACGTAAATCTCATGGAAATGTATAGAATTTTAATATATTAGTATTCTGGGGAATAATAAATATATTTTGATATGCTATTTATATGTAAAATGACAAAATGAAAGAGGAAAAAGGGAGCAGACGGTATGAAGATTATATTAAAGGACTTTGAAAGTGAAATAAACCAATTTTCAATAGAGCAAGCCATTAGAAAGGAATAGAACAAAATGACTAAATTTATTTTGAGGATCCACTTATCAATAAAAAGAACTTGTGATAGATATGAAAAAGCGATTTATTTTTTTTTACACCCTGTTTTGTTACCTCATTGACCATTTCTAGAGACGATTCTTTAGTGGGGATAATGAACATGGACCTGGCTTACTTGACTCATGACTCCTTTTTAAGAAGATATTTCTAGAACCATGGATGTCTAAAAAATCCTAAAATGTTATTGGTCCCAACTCTTTGCATTTCAGATTAGAAACATATGGCCCAGATAGTTTAAAAGGAATCACCTAAGTTTATGCAGATGTTAAAAAAATAAAACTGGCTATGAAGGTTTCACCTGAATCCCAGGCTTATCTTCTTTCTGGATGCAGAATATGTGACTGATTGATGGAAGTTGTGTTCTGCTATTAGCCTGAAATTACCTTCAAAAAACTCTTAAGATATGTTTCCAAAGTGGCTTTCAGAATTACACGATATGAAGTTTCTCTAGATATTAAGTGGGAAAAATTTAGTGTTTTAGTCATTATCTATATTTTAGCTTTTCATTTTATGTTTTTTTTGTTTTGTTTTGTTTTTTTAGCACCAGGATCATAGATAGAAAAGTCAAGATGAACAAATTTTTCAGGTACTTCACTGAGTTTGATTAAATGCCTCTTACTATTTATATTTCATTGAAAAGTATCAAACTATTAAAGTTAATGTGATGCTGTTTTCAATATCACAATGTATAAAATTTCTTTAGAACCAAGGCTACCAACCAAACAAAAGGAAATTTTCTATTTATTAATAATCCAAAAAGAATATGCTTTCCATGGGAAAATCTGAAGCAAAAGATTTCATTTCAAATTATCCCTGGAAAATCAATTTTGTTGAATTTTGTGGGAAAGATGTATTGGAAATGTGATCCTCTTTGTAAAAGGCTTCTCTTAAAATGCCTTATTTAACCATGACTTGATTCTAGTCCATGAATTTCAAATGCAAGATTATTGTACAATCACTTTCTCTGAGAAGATCCATCATCTGGTAAGTTGATTTTAAAAGCTTACAGCAAATTCAAATATGGGAACACATACTTAATACAAGATATTGCATCCATTCACCAGAGACACATAGAATATATGTGTCTAAGATATAATATAGACATGAACATTAAACCTACCCATTGTGGAAGAGTGAGTTGATTTCAAGCAAATTTAATATGACAACCTTAACATGACAACTAATTTCTGCTACTATAATGCTTTGGAAGCTATGTATTAACATTTTAGTAAGTATCTCTAATATATCGTGTGTGTGTGTGTGTGTGTGTGTGTGCATTTGTTTGTATAATATCTGAATTTGGGATTGAATAAGTTAACTTTCATTGAATTAACTACTGCATAATTTTTTACATGGAAATACAATAATTCTTATATTCTGCCCACAAGGTCTAATTATACCTTACTTAGTTATACCTAGGGTGATCTATTTTCCCATTTGCCTAGATGAACTCCAGTTTGTTCCTGTTACCCCAGAGTGATGTTAAGAGCTTTCTTTCATTCTTAGAAGTTCCTTGGTTTGGATAATAAATTTTATGATCATAATATTTATAAACCTATTATCATTTTATATATTCCTATACTGCAAAATTATAAAAATAACATCTCTTATTAGTCAAATAATAAAGCCAACTGATTTATTTTGATGTAAGATCTTCTACATAGTGATGAGTAGTAAACACTTTGTGCCTCAGTTTTCTTATTTGTAAAATGAAAATCATAATACCTTTTTCGTTACAGGGATCAAATTAGTTTGTTATAAGTATTTACTGGAAGAAGGCTTACAAAAGAATTAAGCCTCTTTCTTCTCTGTCCATTCTTCTACCCATATACTATATTTGACAAAACTTCTAAATACTCATTTTTCATAAGAAATAAATATATACAAATTGTACTCTACTAACGGGAAAAGCTATACAGAGAAAAGAATATAAAGATTGGCAAAAAAGAATATTAGAATTATCCATTCCTAATACTTTTGAAATGGTCATGTATCACTAACATGTTATATTAACTTACAATAGGGAAATTAAGTACTGCTTTTATCTAGAATTCTATTTTCTTGTTACACCAAAATTAACAAGACTAAATTCTTACCATGTTCTGGACTTTTATACTGATAATATTCTTCTTTATCTCCCCTACTCATTTGTAGTATTGTACCAGTAAAAATGATAAGGAAATTAATTCTTCTCATAAAGAAAGCTTTATGGGAATATCTGTACAGTTTCTTTTCTTATATGTGTGATCAAGAGGAGTCATGTTTTCTTGATCATTTTGGCTCCTCCTTAAACGATAACCCTCTTTTATTTGTACCCAGACTATGAAATTCAAATATGTATCTTATTTGACTGCTAAAGATATTGTACCAACCATTTAAATAACTATTTTTCTTTTGTATTTTTGTACCTAATGTTATAAATTATGCAGTTGTTACTAAATTAATACCATTTTATAATGATGCCAATCATTCCAAGCAATAATAGTTTGTTTTTTATGTATTGTTAGCCAAGTGATACTCCCTAGACCATTCTAACTGGTCTATAACGCAATATTTTCCAAAGCACTGAGAACTATTATTTTTGGGGGGATTGCAGTTTAGGCGGGGGTGTATAAACAAAAGGGATCTACTGGATAATTCTACTGCTATGATCAAGTATGGACCAATTTTCTTTTAGGACCTGACCAATACAAAATAATGTCTCTCCTTCTTCAGATTTTTAAAATGGTCTACAAAAATACCTATGGGAGGGGTGCAGAAAAGAAGTTCTCTGTTTTAATCAAGGCTCTGTCCAAAATGAAAATGAGAAATGGTTTCCATTTGTTAACAGGTTTTATGTTAACCTAATTACTTGTGTTTCATTCTTCTTAGAAGCAATCAAATATACTGACCCTAAAGAAGAATCATGTGAATTTCATCCTGATAAGCCCGTGGTGCCAGTACCAATATAGCTATCGGAACTGATAATTTATTCAATCCTCTTTCAAGTTACGCTATTCTGTGTTCAACTCTACATAGTTTTTCCACTAGAATGTCAGAATTAACTCATTATCACATCGATGCTCTCAAACCTACATTTGAGAAAAAGAAAATTTAGCTCTGTCACACAAAACATTACTCCAGAACTAAAATACAAAAACAAATGCATATGTTAGCATTCTCAGAACTTGCTATTAGTCTTTCTTTCCTCTTCTACTTCTCTTCCTACTTTCTTTTTAGTATTATTATTCTGAGAATTAACTGCAACTTCAGTAAAATGCCTTGCAGTACACATACCAGCTGAAAATCAAGGAAGGTAAAACTGATTTTGCTTAGTGTAACTGCTACCACCCTCATCACATCAAAGAAACATATGAAAGATTGTTAAAATTTCTAACCAGTTTTGGGGCTCCTGGGTGGCTCAGATGGTTGAGCGTCTGCCTTCGGCTCAGGTCATGATCCCAGGGTCCTGGGATCGAGTCCCACATCGGGCTCCCTGATAGGCAGGAAGCCTGCTTCTCCCTCTGCCTCTGCCTCTCTCTCTCTCTCTGACTCTCATGAATAAATAAATAAAACATTAAAAAATAAAAGCAAGTCTCCTATTTAAAAAAAAAATTCTAACCAGTTTCTTTGTTCAGAAAACTAGCCTCAGGCTTACAATGTTGTGTGCTATTGATTGGAGCTTTGAACAATTAATCACTAATATGTTTGAGATGAAAAGGGATTGGATAATTGTATTGACAAGTAATTTACTGTACTTTTATCTTAACGTCTTATGACAATGATTTAGACACATCTGGAAACTTTCTAAGTTTCCTTTTTATACAGCATCTGCACTGTGTAGATTACCTGACGGATTTGGAGATCCAGGAAAAAGAATGCAAAAGAGCAAGAATATCTTCTATTTCCTTGGAAGGATTATGAAACAGATTATATTCTCAAGATGATGGGAGTGATTTTTAGGATTTAATCAGAAGTAGGGCAGCATGACTGTGATTACCCCAGCAGAGCAATTTGCAGAGATATTTAAAGTCTATGTGTACAGAAATGTGGGATGAAACAAAGCCACACTCAAAAAATTCTTTGAGAGGCCTGAATTAGCCATATCATAAAAGCTCTTTACTTAAGCACTCCAAATTTAAAATAGATTTTTATAGCAAATTGTGGAGTCAGGGATTTTGAAAGAATCTGTAGTTAGTATCATAATAGATTATAAGCTCCTGGAAAATTTTAAAGTCAAATGTAACTCACTGTCTCATTGAAGTAAGCATCAATTAATTCTAGTGTTTCATAAACCACTAAACAATTGTTTTGAACCCTAGCTAAAATCCCAAACTCCATTTATATATTAATAAAGCTTCTGAGAAGGATGCAAGTTGATTTTAGTCCTCAAGTAAAATTCAACTTCACATAGATTAAAAGACCAGATTTTCACATTCCTAAAATAATTAAAATTACATTTCCTTACCAAGAGAGTCTTCCATAAAACTTAAAGGGTTGAATTAAACAGGGAGGAATGAATCACAGTGATTTTTTTTTAGTTTTGCAATTTTTAGATGTCCCTTTTAAAGAAACACAGAATAGAGACTGATAATTTATCCTAAATATTGTAAGCAACTAAGTCTTCTAAAGCGTATAATAAATAAATACTATAGGGATCACATTAGTTTACTGATAAATCTGTTTCCCAACTAGACTGAAGTGTTGTAACAGGGTCTTGATGGTGGGCCTTAATACATTATATTTTATATTCAATTCTATAGGGCTCAGATATTAGTTCATACTGTAGTAGCCTGAATCTCAGGAAATGAAGTCACCCATCTCTTTTTCAATGTCTTCATTCCAAGAATCAGCTAGCAATATCCTCCTTTCCTGCCCATCTCAACCCATAATTTAGATGACTAATGGGAAGTCAAGTGGGGAAAAATGGTTGGATATGAGTAAAAAGAGAAAGGAGGAGTTCTTATCCAAACCTCATAAAAAGTCACTATTTCCAATATCTTGATATGAATGGAAGCATTCTTCTAAAGATTTAGATTTTCTGTAATGAAATAGATCATTTTGAAATGTCTCAGTAAATCCTCCAGATTTAGGCTCATAATCCATTCAGAAAAGTCTGAACAATCTTTCTGAAACAATTACAATGATATTAACACCTTTACAATGTTTTAGAATTTGCAAATTTCTTGATCATATCTATAATCTTATTATTCTTTAACAGACACATGGTAGTTCAGGAAATAATAAAGTACACAGATAGATACAACTTTGATTCACCTAGTTTTCAGTTTCATTGTAAAATTTTCTATGGAGTTACCCTGACATATTTACATTAGACACTATTAAAATAATGCATTGAATGTTTATTGGGAAACTTTGGACACTAATATTTCTTGATTGGCCTATCTACTTTATTTTATATTTAATTATTTCCATCCTTTTGAGAAACATTTTCAGCCAAGCACATTATAGTATATAGTTTGAAGTTCACATTCATTTTACAGATTTGATTTGGTTATACCAACACTTGCGTGAAAGGACCATTCTAATATTAATTAATGGACTACTCTGAAATGGGAGGGGAAAATAGCTCCTGGTTCAAAACAGAACCAAAAAATTACAGTCTAAGCTAAAACTTATGGGTGCAAACTTAATCTGGTTGAAAGCCAGAAAAAAAAAAAATAAGCCCTCTGATTCTGATTCAATCTGACATATAGTCCCAGCTTAAAAAAAAAAAAAAGGTTACAGTAGGGTGAAACATCCTATATTGATCATTTATTATCCACAGCTGCTCACCATTTATTGACAAGACAATTGACTTCCTATACCTTCTCAAAAAGTTAAACTACAAAAGGAAGGATACATCCAAATACACATACGCACGTGTGCACACAGACACATGTGCACACACATATGTGATGATAGAGTTTACATAGTTTTAAATTTAAAAGATTGTTTAGATCAGAAAAATTTATTGTAAGTCATTTGATAGCTTGAATGTGTGGTCTAGAGTAGCAGAGAATGGACAACAGAGCAAAAATACAACTGGAAGTCCTCCAGCAAAGCAGAGAATACTTGAAAAAAATAAGTCTGCAGTCCTTATAACATATGCTAGTACCAGGTATTTTTCTCCACTGTCTGAAAATATGAAAAAGAAATTCATTATGAGTTACAAAAAATATCTCCAAAGCCAAGGGTGTTGCCAAGTTGATACTTAAGTGAACAAATACATATTTTTGAAATCTAAGATTGTGTTTCTTGTCAGAAAAGAGGAGAAAATAATGATGACAGTCTGAGAATGATTTCCAGTGTCTAAGATGTGGAGTATGATCTGATGATGCATGCATTGCTAGCAGAAGTGAATGCATGAATGCAATGTAACACTGGCAGGCATGCTGGCTACAGACATTGACCATCTGCTCAACACAGAACTCCAAAAGATCATCATGTCTTGTGATGGACAGACATGATGTTTTCAGTATTCTGACCAACCTAGTAAAGCAAGGTAGTTAATGGTCAATAAAAATAATAAAAAGTCAAGATGCTTTAGTACTACCTAACATAATATCATATATAGAGGATTTGTTCTATTCCATAACCATGTTTGTAGGATAGCAATAGCATTAACAATAACCATCATTCTTGATAGTGATAGCGGCGCTTGTGATAGTTTTTTTCTTCTAAGTGTGCTATAGCCAATTATATAATAATAATAGCCAGTTATATAATATAATATATAACAATATATAATATAATTAATATACATGGTTATTGTATTCTATATAATTCTATATATAATGCAACATATAACAATAGCCAGTTATATAGTAATTGCAAGCAGGTAATTGCGACTACTCTCAGATGTATTATCTAAAAGCATCTCAGTAGGAATTAAAAGGGTGACTATAGATCAGGGCTTTAATGTTAGTAAGGGGATGTTTTGTCACCTTTTATGGGATTGCCTGATAGGTCACAAAATCCTGCAAAACATTGTGCATTTGTAAATCTAATTGCTAATTTTCAAAAAGGTGATTCCAATAAAGCATTTTCTCCAAATTCAAGTTGGATGAACAAAAGTACAGAGATAAAAGAACGAGTGTTGAAAAGGAAACAGGTCTGTCTGGAGTGAAGTATTTATGTTGGAATAGTGCCATGTAAGCCTTGATTGACAGTTAAACATGGACTGTATTATGGAAGGCGTATATACTAGGCAATAGAATTTGGCCTTGATACCATGAAACCGGGGTGGGGGGCATTGCAATATTTATATGCAAATGAGTGATACAATTAAATACTTTGATATGACTGTGAGAAGTTTCATTTAAATCATGGAGATATTGAAACGGTTATATTCAAACAAAAAATGATAATGCTTTTTTTAATAAAAGGACCATATTAAGGAATTCAGCTTTATCTAGAAAAAACAAAGTGGGGCTCTTTAGTATCACTATAATGAATCACTGCAATATTTAGAGCCAGATTTGGCTCAGGTGTTATGTCTATCTAAGATAATGTCATGTTTCAAAAATAATTATGGACAACATTCTTCCAATTTGAAAAGCCATGTTTAGGTCTTTTGGCAGTTGAGCAATCTAAGGAGAGAATAGAATGTGGATTTCAAAAATGTCTCTACTTGAATCTAAGCTCTGTCATTTCTAACTTTATAGTCTTAAGTAAGTTATATAGCTTAACTCTGAGGCTCAGTTTTCTCATCATTTAATTCATGAAAATAATGCTTATACCATAACTTGATGTGAGGATTAAAAAATGTAATGTAGGTAGAATGCCTAGCAGTCTCTCACACATATCAGGCCCTCAGTCAATGGTAGCTTTCTTATTACTGTGTTATAACTACAACCATATGGCAGTTATTCTTGTGTTTGGTATATCATCTTTGGCACTAGAGCACTGGGCATTCTGAAGTCAGACAGATCTGTTTTGTTTTTGTTTTGTTTTGTTTTGTTTTCCTAGCTCTGCAACCTACTAGTGGTTGTAGGTTTAAATAAGCCACTCAACTTCTTTAGGCATCCATGTTTTTTTGAAATCTGCAAATGAGGGCAATGCTAATGCCTATTTCACAGAACTGAGCTGAGGATTAAATGAGAAAATGTCTTTAAAGCACTTTGTACAGCTATTACTAACATTTTTTTAGCCAGTTCTGGTACACCTGCTTACTTGCTTCCAACAGATTTATCTATAAGTTTGGGGGTTACAGTCACATCGTGCTTTTGGCCATCTCTTTGTACTTTAAATTTTCTTTTGTCTGATTCATGGTGAGCAGCATGTCAGCCAGTTTTTAAAAACACTTGATAATTCCTATTACAGTTGATATTAAGACATTTAAACTTTTGAATGGATAAATATTATTCACTGAATTTAGTAGTATTCTCTTTATAAGAAGTCATTCTTAAACCTCTACTTTTAACTCAGTGCTCCTCCTCAGGTGTCTTCCTGGGTCCTTATCTTCATTTGTTCATTTATTTAACAGATATTTATAGAATAGTTTTCTATTACTAAGGTTCTAAATAAGAATAGGAGATACCATGCAAAACAAATTAGACATGTTTTCATTCTTCATGGGTGTGCAGTTTTGTTTTGAAGTGAAAGTATTTGTCTGTGTGTATACTTGCCCAGCTAATCTTTAAGCCTATGACATATATATATGTATATATATATGTGTGTGTGTGTATATGTATGTATATATATATATGTGTATATGTATATATATATATATATATATATAATCACTAGCCTGAAGCACAATGCCTGAGACTTTGTATACATAAATGTTTGGACTATTATTAATGGCATGTGAGAATAAGCCATGTTATTTCAGAAAACTTACACATGGAAATTCATTTTTTAAAAGATTTTATTTATTTATTTGAGAGAGAGAGAGAGTGGGGGGAGAGCAGAGGAGAGGCAGGCTCCCTGCTGAACAGGGAGTCCTATGTGGGGTTCAATCCCAGGACCCTGGTATCATGATCTGGGCCAAAGGCAGATGCTTAACACCACCCAGGCACACCTGGAAATTCATTTCTTAGCATCATTTTAAAATTTAGGAAAATAAAAATTCCAAAATTTTGCTTGACCTAGTATAGGAGTTGACTTTTATTCTTAATTTTCCAATTTAGTTTCCTTCAATGCATTATTCCAAAATTATTTTTTTCAAATGTCTAGTATGACTCCATATTCTATTAGAGATACCATGAGTTGTATTTTGTAATTTGTGGTATTAAGAGAGAAAAATAGATACATTAGTAAAATGAATCCAAATGCAATGGATACATAATATGCAACACTATACTATGCACAGTAATATATCGTCACTCATTTTAACTGAGGAAGATACCTAAAAAAAGAAGTAAAAGAAGAAAAATTCCATTTTATAGGATTTTCTCTCTATTATACCTACTCTGGAAATTTAATTAGTCCACACCCATGTGACATTAAAAAGAATCACAAAGTTTTCATCTCCAAGTTCTTTTTTTCTACACAAGGTTTCAGAGAGTAGAAACCACATCCTCTTTTATTTGTATGTCTGGTGTGGACATAAGAATTTTTTCTAGAGTTATTTTCTGTCTACTATAAATGTATTCATAAGATAATGTTTCTTTGTGTTAATTTTAATATGACTATGATATACCTAGTTTTTCTCTATACAGCATTTATCAAAATATTTTGATAAATATCATTTATCAAATAATATTTATAGAAGAGCAAATATACATCCACAAGGATATCCAAATTTTATTCTTGAATAAAGTCAGAGCATCAGAGAATAAAGTCAGAGCATCAGGGAGTAACAATGGTAATCCATTTCAATGAAATGCGTCATATTATTATGATTAAAAGTTTGATCTGGCTTTGTACACACTAAAAGTAAAATTCATTAATTATAACGATTGCTTGAAAATATCCACTTCCTCACTTGGCAATCCCATTATAATGTGAGAAATTTAGGCTTCAATTCTAAAAGAAAGCCTTGCTTAGGCCCTGGTATTCTATTTTTTGTAACGAGAATTAAATAATTGACAATGTACCCTTTTTTACATGGCTAAAAGGAAGATCAACTGTAGAAGTTGTTAGCCCTCCTATATTCTGTTTTCCAGTGACCTAAATTCTTATATTGAATTGTGTTTTATTATTTCATCATATGGGAATATAAAAATGCATGCAGGCATATATTTTCATTTGTGAATCTATAAATTTGACGAAATAATGATAGAAATAATAATCTTAAGCTTCCCTGCTTCCAGTACAATCGTATCACTAATGAGTACCATAGAGGTTGCCTGGATTATTCTTCCAACTAAAATATAAGGAAACCAAGGTACACAACAGTTAAATGACTTGCCCAAGGACACAACTTTACCTAGCAACTGCATCCTAAGATTCTTTCGTCTGCAACATATTATCACTGTGGGAAAAATAAAAGAATATCAAACATAAAAGCAAATGAAAATGAAAAGCATATGAAGATATTTTATCAGTACAAATAAATAAGTTTAAAGTTAAAAAACCTACAATGTTTTAGAAATGATCTGGTTTAGTTCTTTTACCCTCTCTTTCTTCATTCTTTTGCAACAGCATTCTGAAATAGGTATCCTTCCTTAGAGCAATACTTGTTATTTTTGTCTCTCTGCTTTGTTTCTCATACTGCCTTAAAACCAGATTTTCCTTCCTCCTCCTACCTTTACCTGCCTAGAAATTTTGTAGCTGTCTTTTAATAATATCTTAGTATAATAGTATCTTAGAAATTTTTATGTATTTCTTTAAATGCATTGCAACTAATAGTTTATATATTCATGTCTCTAGATAACCTGTAAATTCCTTGACCGTAGAGATTCTGTCTTATCTTTTTTTTTAATTAATTCACTTATAAATATAAAGTTTTAGAGTCAGGTGACTAGTATTAAAGATTGACATCTAACATGTAAATACAGTTATCCTACAACCCAGAGAAGAATCTATGTTTTTTTTTTTTTTTTTTTCAGTTCTCTGAGTCTTAAAGATCAAACTTTAAAAACTCAGACAACTGGAAAAAAAAAGGTGGATTGTACCTTTAGGACCAATCATCCAGATTCTAAATTCCCTTTAACATGTGCTGACATTGATACATCATTTAGTATTCAAATCATAGGCATCACAATGACCACAGCTGTTGCAGTTTTGACACTCTGAAGTCTGGGGGGATTGCACCCTGCATGGCTTTACTAAGGATAACAGATGCTGTTGTGTACAAACAAATCAGGAGAAATTTCAAGCTACCAAAGGTTTGCTTTTTTTGTCTTTTTGCTTTGTTTTGTTTTGCTTTGTTTTTTTTTTTAAACACATTATACCAATTGCTATGGTGAAAACACTCAGAATTTCTGTATTCTGACTTATAGGATTTACTATGAATATAACTGCTTGCAGGTGGCAAAGGATATTTGTTTTGAAGTAGGTTAACTCGTTTTCATGATCTTTCAAGATTAAAAGTGTCTTATTTTACTTGTAAAGTCTTGAAAGTTGAGACAATTATTTGAACATGTATGTTTTAAAAAGCATCACTGGATGGAATTTTAAAGTAAAAATTAGATTTTTACATGATATGATTTCTTCTCATTATGCAATTAAAAAGTAAAGAAGGCTGATAGTTGAGATTTATGTTTTAAATATTGCTCAATATTTAAAGGTGGTGATCTTAACTTAGAAATCAAATGAGGGACATAGTGTACTCAGACTAATGCATATTAAATTATTTTTCCCAAATTTAATAATGAAGACAAAAATGAGCATTATACATAGAGATTATGTATTTTCAGTGAGATAAAATTAGTAGTTCATATATGTAAAAAATAAACACAATCTAATACTCTTTCTGTATTTTTGGAAAACAAGTCTATGGAATGTTTGTTTGGAATACATATATATTTATATATATATGTCTGGAATACATATATTATGTATTATTACTCATATATATGTGTGTGAGAAGCTTGTTTATTTTATATATATATTTATGTATGTATACTTATATATATACATATGTTTACTGTATTCAGTGGGCATTTTAATTGCTATCATATAATCTTTGTTCTTCTGTAGCTTTTTTCTGCACACCATATTTTCCAAAGTAGAATATAGATTATACTGTTATATTTGTTTTTCTCAGCCCACCGAAGCCACTCCTAAACTCAGTGAATTTTTGTTAGAGTTGCCATTATCTTTTGATTGAATGGATAAATGTACTCATAGCAGAAAAGGCATGAAGATGAGTGCTTGATGTGGGAATACATAATTATTTTTAAAAAGATGAGAGGGGCAGATATATGTTTATTTCATGTAATTCACACTCAGGAAGCATAGTGTAAGGGAAATTTTCACAGGGCAAAAATGCTAATGGGGTCTGGGAATTGACTTAGAATAAATAAGTTTAGGTAGGTAAAACTAAAAGAAAGTGCTATATTTATCTGACAGTAGTGAACAAGTTAAGGCTGACGTATTCGCATGTGGTTTATGGTGGTATACTCCACTCACATTTCATGTTATTAGAGTTCTATAGGCTGTTCTTTAACCTTTTTTAATCATGTTTTTCCAGAAGGGCGTGTGTGTGTGTGTGTGTGTGTGTTGACAGGAAGGCATTTTGGGTATGGGAAATTAATATATATATGTATTTTACCATATATGGTTATTTTAAGGATCTTGACTTCACATCTTTTGCTCAATATAATCTTTTTATTTTTTTTATTTATTTTTTTTTAAAGATTTTATTTATTTATTTGAGAGAGAATGAGAGATAGCACGAGAGGGAAGAGGGTCAGAGGGAGAAGCAGACTCCCCGCTGAGCAGGGAGCCCGATGTGGGACTCGATCCCGGGACTCCAGATCATGACCTGAGCCGAAGGCAGTCGCTTAACCAACTGAGCCACCCAGGCGCCCTCAATATAATCTTTTTAAAAAATATTTTATTTATTTATTTGTGAGAGAGTGAGAGACCAAGTGAGAGAGCACAAGCAGAGGGAATGGCAGAGGGAGAGGGAAAAGCAGGTTACCCATGGAGCAGGGGGCCCCGATGCAGGCTCGATCCCAGGACCCTGGGATTATGACCTGAGCCGAAGGAAGACACTTATCCGGCTGAGCCACCCAGGCGCCCCTGCCCAGTATAATCTTGCCTAGTGTTGACCTTTCTTCCAAAATGTGTAATGTACAAATCCTGCCAAGTATTATAACAGGAGCTTTTGAGTCATAACCACATGGGCAGATTTTCTATGAAAGGAAGGCAAGGCTCATGGTGCCCCCAAAGACGTTAACCTAGATCTATTCAATGGGACTGCAGAGAATGCTGTGAAGCTGAGAAACTGATGCTCCTTTTAATGTGGAGACTCTTTGGAGCTGGCCCTGTGTTTAACAGCCCAATTCCTCTGTGTTCATCATTTGCGTAGATCACATGACTTGACAGGTTGATCCTCATCTTCTCAGAAATGTAGATGATCTCACTAAGTCCTTCTAAAAGGCAGAATTTATCAGTTCTCTCATGTTGACATTGTGACTCATAAAACACTACTGAGATTAAAAACAGTCTCAAAATTAATCCCCACTTTGGGCCTTCTCATGTCTATGGCTTGCTTCACTGGGCTTCCAACAGATACTGTGTCCTTTGTACATTTCTGAAGAATCACAGAAGTTATACATGGCCAGACTTATTGGGTCATCTGATCTCCTGCTTCTTTACCCTTGGCACACTGTTTTTATGAGCAATGCCCTTCATTATAAGAGAGGACAATGCTGATGATGGGAACAGACCGGTAGGACTTGCAAGTCAAGCAGAATGACTTGTTACACCACCTGCATTTGTTCACTCTTCCCTTGGGTTCCAACAGCCCATTCAAAATAAAACTTGGCTCTTCGGGCCTCCTACTTATTAAAAAGCAGCTCCACTCATTAAAGGACATATAATTTATCTAAAAATACATGTGGCGTACTTATGATAAATGATTTATAGATGTCTGTAAAACACTTTCTGTGTAATAAGCTAAGTGATAGAGACTTTTAAATAATCTCTATTTAAAACATATTTGACAAACTAGGCTGTCATTAGTAATCCATGTTCTAGCGTTTTGGTGAGACAGCGGCTTAGGCTGTGATTCAAGGTCATAGTAACTTTCAGGTAGCTTTTATGTATCCAGACACTGTGGTCAGCTAAGCAACTAGCTGCAGATTCAGTGTCTTTCTGATATTTTAAAGGAGGATAATTTTTTTTAGCTATACATAGATATAATAGGGTACATAGTAGGGATAAAACCCAAACAGATTTATGCGATTAACAGAAGCATGTTGATAGCAACCTCTAGAATAATTAGAGAATTTATAAAGATCTTTTGTTTGGAAATTTGATACTGTCTATCCTGTCTTTTAAAATATAAATTATCTGTGTCTTTGTACCTCTATGGCCTTGTTTGAGCCTAGACTATCTTTGTCTCCTTCCTGGATGACTGCAACAGCCTCACAATGTTTCTCCCTGTATCTAGTTTTCCCTTCTTCCAATCTTATATATAAATATTTTTTAATTTTATTTTGTTAGGTTAATCATCATACATTGCATCATAAGTTTTTGATGTAGAGTTCCATGATTCATTGTTTGCGTATAACACCCAGTGCTCCATGCAGAACGTGCCTTCTTTAATACCCATCACCAGGCTAACCCATCCCCCACCCCCTCCCCTCTAGAACCCTCAGTTTTCCAATCTTATATTTTTTAATTTTTTTCAGCTTTATTAAGGTATAATTGACAAATAAAACTGTAAGAGATTTAGTGTATATTGTGGTGATTTGATATATACATACATCATTTCCAAAGGATTTCCAGCATTCAGTTATTTACCACATCCATCACCTGACATATTTATCTTTTCTGTTTGTTTGTATATTTGTTTGTAGTGTTATCAACCATAGTCACCATGTTTTAAATTAGATCCTCAGACCTTATTGATCTTATAGCTAAACACTTATAATGTTTTACCGTCCCCTCCCTATTTCCTCCATTCTGGCTATCATTTTTCTACTCTTAGTTTCTATAATATGACTTAAAAAAATATTTCACATATAAATGATGCCATGCAGTATTTGTCTTTTTGTTTGGCTTATTTCACTTAACATAATGCCTTCCAGATTAACCCATGTTGTTATAAATGACAAGATTTCCTTTTTTTTTTAATGTATCACATAATATATATCATATATTTCACGTATATAAAATGCTTCATTATATATGCAGTATGTATCATTTTATATTGAGTATATAAAATATATATATGTATGATGGACTCAGGTTGCTTCCATATCTTGGCTATTGTGAATAACGCTACAGAGAGCATGGGAATATAGATACTCTTTGAAATGAATTTGTTTCTTTTGGATTTATACCCAGAAGTAGGATTGTTGGGTCATATGGTAATTCTATTTTTTTAAAAAAAGATTTATTTATTTATTTGAGACAGAGAGAGAGTAGGGGGAAGGGATAGAGGGGAAAGATAATCTTAAGCAGACTGTCCAAAACACAGAGCCTGACACGGGGTTCAAGCTCATGGCCCTAAGATCATGACCTGAGCTGAAACAAAGAGTCGGAGGCTTAACCAACTGCCTACACAGGTGCCCCAGGTAATTCTATTTTTTTCTTGAGGAACTTTCTTACTCTTTTCCATTGTAGCTGCACCAGTTTATATTCCCACCACCTCATCCTCACCAGCATTTCTAACCTCCTGTCTGATAACAGTCATCCTAACAGTGTGAGGAGGTACCTCATTGTGGTTTTGATTCGCATTTCCTTGATGATTAGAGATGTTGAGCACATATGTTAGTTCTATGTTTAACTTTTTCAATAACTGCCAAACTTTTCCACAGCAGATGAAACATTTTACATTCTTACCAGCAATGTACAAGATTTCCTATTCCTCCAAATCCTCACCAATCCTTTTTTTTTAAATTAAAAAAAAATTATACCTATGGTAGGGGATGTGAAATGGAACCTTATTGTGGTTTTGATTTGCAGTTTCCTAATGACTAACGGTATTGAACATATTTTCATGTGTTTGTTGGTCATTTGTATATTTACTTTGGTGAAATGTTTACTAAAGCCCTTTGCTCAATTTTTAGTTGGAATGTTTGTCTTGTTGAATTTTAAGAGCTAGGTGTATATTCTGGATACTAGATCCTTATGAGATATATGATTTGTAAATATTTCTCCCATTCTATAGCTGTGTTTTTATTTTCTTGGTTATGTCCTTTTATACAGCAAAGATTTAAACTTTGAAGAAATCAGGTTTACCTATTTTTTTTTTCTTTTGCTGTTCATACTTTTGGTGCCATATGTAAGAATCCATTGGCAAAGCCAAATTCATAAAGAGTTACTCCTATGATTTCTTCTAAGAGTTTTATGATTTTAATTATTTTATATTTAGGTCTTTCATCCTTTTTAAGTTAATTTTTGTATATGGTATGAGGTAGAGGTACGCTGTCTTTCTTTTGCATGTAGATAGTTGTCTCAGCACCATTTGTTGAAAAGACTATTTTTCCCCAATGAATCATCTCAGGACCCTTTGTCAAAAACTACCCATTGATGCATGATTTTTTCTAGACTCTCAATTCTATTCCATTGGTCTCTGTATATCTCTCCTATGCTGGTCCCACACTGTTTGGGTCACTGTAGCTTTGTAGTAGTTATTGAAATCAGGAGGGGTGAGTTCTCCAAATTTATTCTTTTACAGGTTTGTTTTGATTTCTTAGAACCCTTTCAATTCCATTTGAATTTGAAGTTAGGCTTTTCTGTGTCTGCCAAAAAAAAAAAAAAAGGGTGTTGGGGTTTTGATAGGGATTGCATTCGATCTATAGACCTCTCCAGTATTGCCCTCTTAACAATAGGAAGTCTTCCAATTCACTAACATGGCGACTTTGCATTTATTTAGGGCTTCTTTCATTTCTTTCAGCAATGTTCTGTAGTTTTTAATATACAAATCTTTCACCTCCTTGGTTAAAATTATCCCAGTTATTTTATTTTTTTGATGCTATTGCAAGTGTAATTGTTTTCTCAATTAGTTGTTGTTGTTGTTGTTTAATGCTGGTGTATAGAATCCAACCAATATTTGTTTATTGGTTTATATTCCCACCACCTCATCCTCACCAGCTCTTCTAATTTGCTAAGTTTTTTTATAGCCATAGTATTTGTGTGTGTGTGGATTAATTGGGATTTTCTCTGTATTGGATCATGTCATCTATTAATGAAAATAGTTTTACTCCTTCATTTCCTAACTGTTCTGACAAGAACTTTGAGTGCAGTGTTGAATAGGAGTGGTGAAAGTGAGCATACTTGTCTTGTTGCTGATCTTTAGGTGAAAGCTTTCAGTCTTTCAGCATTATGTTATGTTAGCTGTGGATATTTTTTCCCCATTTTTTCCTTTATCATATTGATGTAACTCCCTTCGATTCCTAGTTTTCTGAGTGTTTTTCTCTTGAAAGAGTCTTCAAATACATCAAATGCTTTTTCTCAATCAATTGAAATGATCACATTGATTTTATTAGTACATATTAATAAAGTATATTTTACTGATTGATTTCTTTACATTATACCAAACTTGGATACCTAGGATAAATGTCATGTACCCTGGTGTATAATTTTTTAAATATGCTTTTGGATTTGGTTTGCTAGTACTTTGTCAAGAATTCTTGTGTTTATATTCATAGTGAATAGTGGTCTATGGGTTTGTGTGTGTGTGTGTGTGTGTGTGTGTGTGTGTGTGTGTGTGCTATCTTTGGATTTTGTATCAGAATAATACTGGCCTCATTGAATGAGTTAGAGAGTATTTCTTCCTCTTCTATTCTTTGGAAGAGTCTGAGAAGTAGTGATTTTAATTCTCTAAAGTTTGGTAGAATTCATCAGTGATGCCATCTGTTGCTGGGCTATTTTTCTTAGGAGGTTTTTAAATTATTGATTCAGTCTCTTGTTACAGGCCTGTTGAGATTCTTTTTCTATCTTCTTAGGTCAGTTTTGGAAACTTGTGTGTTTGTAGGGATTTATTATATCTAGGTTATCTAATTTGTCGATGTACAGTTGTTCATTGTATTCTTTTATAATCCTTTTATTTCTACAGTGTCAGTAACAGTGTCCCCATATTCATTTCTGATTTTATTCATGTCTTTCTTTTATGTTTTTCTCTTGATCTGGTTAAAAGGTTGTTAACTTTTTTTATCTTTTCAAAGTACCAAGTTTGGGTTTCATTGATTCTTTTTATTTTTCTATTTTCTATGTCATTTATCTTTGCTCTAATCTTTATTATTACCTTTCTTCAGGTAGGTGTGAATTTAGTTTTCCCTCTCTCTCACTTTTCAATAGTTCTTTAAAGTATAGGGTTTGGGTATTGATTTAGGTGTTTTTCCTTTAATGCATATGTTTACTACTTTAATTTTTCCTATAAACATTGCTTTAGGTGCATCCCCTAATTTTGCTATTTGTTTTGTTTTGTTTTCATTTGTTTTTAAGTGTTTTCTAATTTCCCTTGTGATTTCTACTTTGACCCACTGTAATTTATATATATTTGTGAAGTTTCTAGTTTCTCTGTTATTGATTACTAGCTTTACTCCATTGTGGCTAGAGAAGATAGTTTTCATGGTATCAGTCTTTTACAATTTATCTAAATTTGTTTTGTAACCTAATATATTATCTGTCCTGGAGAGTGTCCCATGTACACTTAAAAAGAATGTGTATTCTGCTGGTGGTAGAGTGTTTTATATGTCTTAGTTCTAGTTGGTTTATAGTGTTGTTCAAGTTCTCTATTTCCATGTTGATTTCCTGTCTAGATGCACTATCCATTATTGAAAGTGGTGTACTGAAGTTCTTCAATTATTATTGTAAAAAACATCAATTTCTACCTTCAGTTCTGTCAGTGTTTGCTTCATATACCTAGGGGTTCTGCTGTGTAGTGCATGTATGTTTATAATTGTTATATATTTGTGACAAATTGACCTTTTCATCAATATAGTAGATCTGTCTTTGCCTTTGGTAAGAGCTTTTGTCTTAAAGTCTGTATTGTTTGATGTTAATATAGCTACCACAAACTCTTCTCTGGTTACTATTTGCATGGAATATATTACCCACTCTTTTGCTTTCAATTGATTTGTGTCTTCCCATATGAAGTAAACCTACTATAGACAGCATATAGTTAGATCATGAATTCTTAAAAATACATTTTGATAACCTCTGTATTTTGATTGGAGAGTGTAACCATTTGCATTTAAAGTAATTATTGATAAGGGCTACAGCTGCTTTTTAATTTGTTTTCTGTGTGTCTTATGCCTTTCTCTTTTATTATTTCTCTTCTACTGCCTTCTTTTGTGTTTGATTTTCTTTCTTAGTGTACTCTTTTGGTTCCCATAACATTTGATTTTGTGCATATATTTTAGATATTTTATTTGTGATCACCCACGGGATTACAATTAATATATTTATTTTATAACAATCTAATTTGAATTAATATCAACTTAGCTTAAGTAATATACAAAATTATGTTTCTATACAGCTCTCCCTCCTTGTTTTGTTGTCAAAAATAACATCTTTATACATTATTTGCCTATTAGCATAGATTTCTATTTTTTATGTATTTTTTTAAATAGTACAGAAAATAAAAAAAGACTTAAAAACTGCAATATAATATATAGAATGATATTTGGTTTTAGAGTAAGTTGTGCAATTACATTTACTAGGGTTTGTTTGTTTCCTTCATGTGGCTTCAAGTTATTTTCTAGTGTCCCTTCATTTCAGTTTAAAGGATTCTCCTTAATATTAGAAGAAATATTTCTTCTAGGGCAAATCTATGTCAACAAATGTCTTCAGCATTTATTTATCTGGGAATGTCTTAATTTCATTTTTGTAGTTTAGTTTGCCAGATAATGAATTCTTCGTTGACTTAAAAAAAAAATATCTAGCACTTTAAATTGTCATCCTTGTCCCTTTGGCCTCCATAGTTTCTGATGAAAAATCTGCTGTTAATTTTATTAATCCTTTATAGGTTATGAATGGCTTGTCTCTTGCTCTTTTCAGGATTCTCTCTTTGCCCTCAGCTCTCAACAACTTGATTATAATGTGTCTAGTTGTGGATCTCTTTGTATTTATCCTCCTTGGGTTTGTTGAGCTTCTTGGATGTGTAGATTTTACCAAATTTGGAAAGCTTTTGGCAATTATTTCTGTCAGGTGGTAGCATGTCTAATAGAGCATAGTTTTTATTCAGAATATTTTCAGTTGGAGAAAACAGACAGTTAAACTAGCTTAAGGAACAATGCTAATGTATTGACTTACATAACAGAAAAGTGAAACAAAGATTTCAGGCAGCCTAAATAAAGATATTCAGGAGGCTCTTTATTTCTTACTTTCTTCTTTGTTGGTTTCATGTTATGGTATGTACTTCTCATTACAGTATATAGTAAAATGTATTTTGCTTTCTCAAGGGCTCCATTCAATGTCACTTCAGGCCAGTTTGATCCATACAGTGAAAAGGCGAGGGTGAAGGGATTCTAACTGATATGGTGATTTGTTAGCTCCACTTATATCAAATGGACAAAAAGTGGAGGGAGAGTGTTTCCCCAAAAGAAAACTATGAGACAGTAATCAGAAGGAAGAATGGATAGAGATCAGATATAACAAAGATTTCCACCCTTCCTTCCTTC
>NW_027397064.1:85768819-85803343 GCF_003265705.2 Callorhinus ursinus
TCCTTCCTTCCTTCCTTCCTTCCTTCCTTCCTTCCTTCCTTCCTTCCTTCCTTTCTTTTTCTTCTTTATATTCTATCAAGACGTCAATTCTCTTTGATCTGGTATTTTCATTAATAAGATAAAACAGTGTTGTCTAGACTAATATCCAAAGTGGAGTGTTTAAAAAAAAAAACAAAAACAAAAACAAAAAAACCCCACAAAAGGACTGTGCTGATCAAACTATTGAATGTGGAAAGAAAATATTAGGACTGCTATTTTGATAGCATTCTTGAAAAGAAATGCGTTTTATTAATATTTAACTTATTGACTTCATGAGCTTTTCCACCCAGACCGTAAGTTTTTGACAGTCACAGTTCATATTTATTACATAAATTATCTACCACTTAGAGGTATCAATATGGGGCACTTTTTTTTTTGTCTTTTAGGATATTACAAAGCATTGTAAATTATATATGTTTATAAACTAATTTAAAGATCTTCCTTTTCAATGTAATAAATATACCCATGGATGTAATAAACATACCCAATGAAATTACAGAGATGACATCTCTCCTACTCATCATATGAACACTTTTGTAGACTTAAGACAGTGACAGTTTAATAAGAGCTGACAAAAAATTAGCAGAAATTAAAAACTCTGAAGAACACTATCTGGGATACACATTTATATCCATTATTATTAAAGATATAGTTTATTTTGTATTTATATATTTAAAATACCAGCTAATGAAGGGTGCTGGGTGGGTCAGTTGGTTAAGCGTCTGTCTTTGGCTCAGGTCATGATCTCAGGGTCCTGGGATGGAGCCCTGCCTTGGGCTCCATGCTCAGCAGGGGGCCTGCTTCTCCCTCTCCCTCTGCCTGCTGCTCTCCCTGCTTGTGCTCTCTCTCTGTCTGTCATATAAATAAATAAAATGCTTTTAAAAATTACTAGCTAATGAAATAACTATTAGCTAATGAGAAATATAACAATGATTTATAATACTTTTAAATTTGTTTATTACATCTTTATTTCAAAATTGTAATATATTTTTGTTTACATTTTATAATATAACTAATAATATGGTTTGTATTTATATGCTTTATAAATAAATGTACTCATATACTAATAGAGGATCATAATCAGAATTGTGTGAAAACATTTAGTCAAGCCCTGTGCTGTCTGATATAGTCACTAGTCACATGTGACTATATATACAGTTAAATCAACTAAAATTAAAATAAAAAATTATTTCTTCAGTCATGCTAGTTACATTTCAAATGCTCATTAGTTGTATATGGGCATTGGCTACCATGTCAGACAGCATAGATATAGCACATTTTCTTTATCTCTGAAAGTTTTAATGACTAGCATTAGCAGATGATACATTTGTCTTCCATGCTCTTACAACTACATAAAAACATGTGCATAGGGAGTAGTTGTTACTGAGTCATTGTTAATTTAAAAAAGCAAAGCCAGCATTAATATACAAGGTTTTGTTTTGAAACTTGATTTGTTTCAAATTCATGACTTAAATTACAACTTAAAGAGCAGTTTTAAAATATTCAAACACAATAATTTTAGAAGGGTTAAATTTGGGAATATATGGAAAGAAAAGTGTTCTTTTGCGTGAAATCAAGAAAACTTAAGTCAATCCATTTGAAGATTGACTCAGTAAATTCAACAAGTTTTTTTGTTTTGTTTTGTTTTGTTTTGTTTTGTGTGAGGAGTGTGGGGTTTGATTTGGTGTTTACTTTGGTTTGTAGTTCCTAAATGACACCATTTGATATTATTAGTTTGGGAGAGTATATCAACAACATTATGATAATTACATTACCAAGCACTATGTACATGATTTTCTTTAAGATGAGCATACTATTCCTCTATATTACTTGAAGAAAAAATCATTTTTAGTAAATGAAGATAAATTAGTTTTAGCTGAAATATGTAATTTTGCTAAGGTTTAGAGAAAAAAATTATCTATATAACAACATTTTAAATACTATTTTAGGGGCGCCTGGGTGGCTCAGATGGTTAAGCGTCTGCCTTCGGCTCAGGTCATGATCCCAGGGTCCTGGGATCGAGTCCCGCATCGGGCTCCCTGCTCCTTGGGAGCCTGCTTCTCCCTCAGCTTCTCTCTCTCTCTCTCTCCCCCTCTCTTTCTCTCCTCCTCTGTCTCTCATGAATAAATAAATAAAATCTTTAAAAAAAATAAATAAAATAAATAAATACTATTTTAACTATATGTTAAATAAGTATATTTCAATTAAAGTCATTGTCAGTAAGATTCACCTATTCTTAAATAACATTCTAAATTTATATGTGTGATTTTCTAGTTTAGAACTTGGAGGTCTGAATTAAATATTTTATAAGAAATCACAACTGGGGTAGGGTATCATCATTCGCTATCAGCCTGGGTATCATTCTCAAGTGTAAAATCAGCAAAACAAATTAGAATAAAAGCCACATGTGAGATATCCATTATGCGTTGACATTTAAAATGTCCCCCTTATTTGTATTCAGAATACTATATTATACAATGCAATATTTATCTGCGATATTTCCTAACCTGACATGATGTATGCATAGAACAAAAAAAAGCCAAGGAACTTCACCAACAAGGAAAGTTTTCCCTCCCTAATATAAGATGTTTGATAAGTGTTTACCCTTTCTGTGCATCTTCTTCTTCTGCAATTTATTTTTCAGTACTTTGTATTTTATTTTTTTCCTAGTTTTCAAGTAGTGTAGCACATTTCCAGGCATGCCTTGTCTGCAAAACCATGTGTAAATTCCCACATCTCAGACATTCACAAATTAATCACAGATATGCACACTATAAACAAGAGACCTTGATGAGTAGTTTGAGACATTCTATAATTTGTGCTTTGATTAACTGACTTTCCCACTTAATTTTAGACTACATTAAATATCCTAAAGTAATCATTTTAATCTTAAATTTTGCCAGCTGCAAAAACCTGATTTAAAAAAAAATTGAAGTGCTAATGATTTAGTAACAAGCTAAAGAATCTATAAAGAAACAAAAATTCATATTCTTAATGGCATGGTGAAGTATAAACATTTAGATTAGCTGTATTGTAGTGAAGCTTTTATGCCAGTGTTGGCATAAAACATTTCTAAACCTGTATTAAAATTACATTGTCGTTCTTATTGTATGATGCTCTAATTTGACAAGAGAATATTTTTCTTCGCTAAATATGGTTGTGCATTTTTCAACCATTTCATACATATTATACTAAAAGAAGATTCTAAATGGGTATTGATGGTTAGGAAAAATCATTGTAAATGTCTAAACAATACCAAAGTACTTAGAAAATTAGAAAACCTTCTTACCCATTAAAACTGGGAAATTTAACCATTCTTGTATGTTTTCTTATGAGAAGTTTCTGGATCTAGTTTAAATCTTAATTTTTGTTGCATGTATAAATTACATATATTTTTTATTTTATCTTATGGTTTTTTTCTTTTCATTTTTCCTACTAACAAGCTGTATGATTTTGTGAAATTCACATAATGTTAACTTGGAATAAAAAAGGTAGGACTACAGGAAGTCCAAAATTTCCTCCAAATCTAGCATCCTATTATATGCTTTATCAGTGATTAAGACAAACAGCATCACCTGTAGCTCTGTGCCCATGGTTTTTAGTAGGTAGATGTTTTACGAAGGTTCAGGCAAGTCCATTATCACATATAAAAAGGAAAGCCAACCAAGTCTTCTGTGACCTTTAGAACTCATCAGTTCTTTCCTTCCCCTGCCATCTTTATGAAGCAGTATTTTCAATTGAGTTGAAAGGTGAATCAACCAAATATATGTTGAAATGGGATATCAGAGATTGAGTTTACCTAAATTTTTGACAGATTGAGAGAAATTATCCGGTATTTTCAATAAGGGAACTGAATCTTGTCTTTAGTCATAGTGAGGATTCACTTTTTCCTGTTTTAAATGTTAACAGAAAAATAAGGAATTTGAGAACAAAGTACAGTTTTGTTCTTCATCATGAAGAGCTTCCTTAAGCAAAATTTTTATTTAAGAATGGCCAAATCTGTTATGATTTCCTATTGGAAACACCAATATGATTGATTCTGAGATTAAAAAAAAAAAAAGGTTAAGAACAGAGGATGAGTTAAATGGTAGAATTCTAGTATTTTTTTAAAGTAAATATTAGATAAAATGCAAATTGGAAACTCACTATCTGAAATTAATGGCTAGTTTCCAATTAACTAGTGTCATTAAGATTGACTGAACATTTTAAAGTGTTTTGAGGAATATGTAAAAGCAAATAGGTTTATTTAACCCTTTAAATCGAAGAATACTCCAGAAGAACTTAGCTAACATTTATGTATAAAAGCTTAATTCTTGTGTTTATTTCAAATGTATAATTTACGAAAAATAAGAGATTTCAGATCACAGGCAAAGTTACACTATTATGTGATTTGTATATTTCCCTTTAGTTGTCTGAAAGGGAAGATCCCAATAGATAACTCCTTGCACTTTTAATTTAAGAAAATTATATCCTTATGTCTACCTGTATTAGAAAATCTAGAACCATCAAAATGACTAAATGATCTCTGATTTTGAGATGTAGCTACAGAATCGATTTGTTGCAACATTATGAAAATCCCAAGGAAAAAAATAGAAAAATAAGAATTAATAGTTTTATGTTCATATAACTCAAAGTAATTATTATTTAAATTTAAGACTAGTTAAAGATGACTATATTTTTAAATAGCTTGAGTTATGAGGGTTTTTCCACATATAATTTATTTCCACATGTAATTTATTGAAATATAAAATTTTTCATATATGCTGATCATTATGTATATAAAAAGAATACTCTCCCTTGAGCTTGTGTCAAGATAAGGACTTTATGCTGGATGAGGTAGAAGTATGGTATGGAGGGACAGTAAGTCCAAAAAGCTCTAGCAATTTGATTCTACTTACTTGGAGTTTATCATAATTTGAAAAGAATGTATACTGAATTTGTCTTTGTTTAGAAATATTTATTAGCTATACATTTTACTAAATGGAAATTTTTTAACATTAGTGTTTTAAATACTCTCCAATATTTTATAAGCAATGTCTACCAAATAAAAAATGTGTGTAAAAGTCTTAAGGAAGTAGCTAAAAGATTCTACTAGATTTGTGTTAGATTAATTTATTGTTTGGTATAAACAATGTTAAATGCTATTTCCTTTTTAAGAACTTCTCGGTTACTCTGAATATATACTCAGAATATACTCTGAAAATTTTCAAATATCCATTGAACACATACCTTGCTTAAAATGTTGTGTGAGGCCTGAATTAGGAATTCCTGAAGGAATTTAGTAACAGAAATAAGGGACATTAAAACAATGCAATAACAGAATGTTGTGTGTCATTAAGAAAATTTAAAGATACTGCCATGAGAATTGGGAGAATCAAGATATATTCATTAATTTTGACCTGTATTTTGAAGACTAGGTATTTTGGACAGAAATGAGTGGTGAGTCCTGGCTGGCTAAAAAGACAAACATGTCTGTCATATTTGGGAATAAGCAACAAGTATAGAGCTTGTATAAAGTAGTTATGGGATATGTCTCTAAGATGCTTTGGATCCCATTGTGAAGGACCCTAAATGTGGGCTACATGATTTGAATTTTGTTGATTGGGACAACAATAACAAAAAGAAGATTTTTAAGATGGAGAGTGTAATAATAAAGTTTGTTTATAGAACAATTAAGCTGCTGGTGGTGTATCTAGTAAAGTATTGACATTTTCAGTAAGCCTTTACAGTGAATGAATAAGTCAACTTTCCCATTAGATACATGTTAAAATGAAGCACATTATTACATTATTTTTTCCTCTTAATATCAGTGAATGCTTTAAAAGATTCACTTTGGTTTTCTGTCTAATCGTGAATTGGATGGATCTTAACCCCAGTTTCAAAATTATTATGTGAGTATGAAGTGCCGAAGTCTTTTGTGAACCTAAAAGAAGAGTAACACAACTTGTAAAGGCAGAATTTGCAATATTGACTGTGAAAATATTGCTGAATTTTGAACCAAATATCATAGGCAGGTTTTAGAAATCTCTCTTCCGGACTCGGCCAAAAATGTCATAGTACGAATTCTAGCTGATGCAATGAGCATTCTACCATATGCCAAGTGGCAAAGTTTTACTGCTGGTCTAGCCACTCACTGCTCACATGGAATTGCCTTTCTTTTGCTATGTCCATCTGCTCATTTCCTGGTGGTTCTCTCCCACTGCCATGTCCATCTGTTGGCCACTTGCAGATGCCCTCCTATTGCCCCATGCACCTGTTAAGACTGTTCTTCCCAAAATGCAGTGCATCACATCATTACCAACCAACTTGTAAATTAAATATCTATGTTCATATTATTGGAAAAGGATAGAAATATTTTTCCCACTAAGGGCCAAAACAAGTTTAAATATGTCAAGTAGATCATACAAACATTCTGTTAAAAAAGAGGTTGATCACAGCGTGACTAAAATGTTCAGCCAAGAACTCATGGAAAGACAGAGTTGTGTATCCAGTTTAAAAAGGTTACCTTCCTTTTTTTCTTAGATTCTAGTCACTCTAATTACGCTATACAAGTAATAGAGAAAATTGATTTGGCTTCCTGAATCTATTGAATCTTCATCTCTTAATATATCCTAGTTTAGTAGGATGGTTAAATGTATCTGAAAATTCTCTCTCCCCAGGTCAGACACCTGTGTAGGGGTGTGAAGGTGGCAGAGTATGTGAAAAGATAATGTGTTTGGGTTCTGGATTTGCTCTTCCTGAACTAAAAGTGACAGTTGAATGCTAGAGTGGAAGGAAATGAATGATAAGACTTTTAAAAAGTAACTATCACCTAAAAAGGGTGTGTAAAGTACCTGCTCAAATAAACCTTTATAAAAGACTGAGAGCACTCTTCTTTAGATAACTCCACATTATTTATCTTGCAAAGTATTAAAAGGTATCTTGGAAACTGGAAAGATAGCTAGTAAATATCTCAGCCCTGAAATAATGAGTTAAAAGAAATGATAAATAATGCTAAAGAAAAACATGATTTCCAAAATGGCAACACGTTTAAGTATATTTTACTCTTGAATATTTTGAATCTTTATGGTTCTTAAACATTTTTTTGCCAACATTTTCTCGCTAAGGAAATCGCTCCTGGAAATGATAGTTTGTATGAATAGAATTTATATGTGTGTATAGCAACAAGTCTTCTTAAATATGTTGATATGATTTTAAAATTTTAGACAAGAAATAAACTTACTCTGACAGGATAGAAATGGTTATTTCTTAAATGGGCTAAGAAAACCTGTATTTAAAAATCATTTTAAAATGTGAATGAAAGATAAGTTGTGTATATGTGGGAACAGTCTCAGCTCTGTGCTTCCTTATGTAGAACAAATGTGTAGAATATCTGTATTGTTGCTGAAGTTGTCATTTGTTTTAGTACCACATTTATAATACATTCCAGTAATATGAAACTGTCATATATTTTGGTATCTTGTTTTATAATTAAACATAAAGTGAGATTAAGCTATGAGTAGTCCACTTTTTAGCATCCATTGTCTACTGTAAAAAGTTTAGAAATAATCATTCTAATCTCAATTAAATTATATGCTTTATCCCTCAAATTGTCTATGATATTGAACATGGTGCTTATTACATCTTATTACATGTGCTTATTACATCTGACTTCTAAAAATGCAGGGTGTAAAAGACCAGATGTTTCAGTTTAATGCTTTATATTGTTTCATTTGCTAAACATACACATTTCAAGAATGTACTAAATGTGCTTGTATATTTGGATCTATCTGAAGTTTCATCTTCTTTCATCACCCTAGACTTTTCTTCCTATACGTTGAATGAAAAGGATATTTAAATATGCTTACTACAGTCTATGTAGACACTATAGATAGCTACAGAACATCCTGCCAGTGAGTTGTCCTTGCCTGAACACCATTCTGATATTTTCCTTTACATTCCTGCCTGAACTGTGACATATTAACTAAGTATCTTGATGCAAAAGTGGACTGGGTCAGTTATATTATCACTTTTACATTACCTGGAGTCTACATTTTTCTTTTTGACTTGAGGAATTTTTTAAAAGAAGAAAAAAAGTAAAAGTGGAGAAGCAGTAAACCCATATTGAGGAATAAATTGCATATTTATTTGGTAACATTTATACCCATACTGTATACTTTCATTCGTATATTTTATATATATTTATATACAAGTATCAATTTATAAATAATATACAGTATGCCTTCAAGATAATTCTGGCATTAATTTCCAATATTGAGTAGAATAAATGTCTTAGCTTGGAGACAAAGTATTTCATTTGTGGATTTGGATATTTCTCCTCTTATATTGCTCTAATAATCATAAGCTGTTCTTCTTTACCCCATATTGATCCACATCATTCCAGCTTAGAAGGGTCACTTTTTCAGGTCAGAGCTGATGTACTAATCATCACTAAAGCCTTGCCTGCTACAGTTGCTCAAAATGGTTCCTACAGCTTAATGACTTTAAACATTGCCTATACAAATTTTGGCAAATGCATTTATTTCTATAGCTAGATATTTTTCTGTTCCTATTTGCTCTGTGCATAAATTCTGCCACAGCAGGAAAAGTTGTTTGTTTCTATTGCTAATGTGAATGTGTTTTGCTTGTATTTTCTATAAAATTTCTATGTCATACCTTTCATAAAAGACCTCTGGCAGTTTTTGTGGAAACGGTTGTTATGAACTATTCTGGCTTATACATGAAATTAATTATCTTAGGCTGAGTGCTACCTGGAAGACTGTCCCCTGTTACCATTGATCTCTTTCAGTGGCTTTCTATAGTCCACTTCGGAAGATCTTCCTGGATTCAGTCTATAGAAATAAAAACTATCAGCTTGAGACTCTTGGATTTTGCTGATTAAATATGTATGGGTTTTAAAAAACCTTCCCCAAATCAGTTATTTATCAGTCATTCCTGGAACTGGGGAAAGATCAAAGAGCATATGTCCCATATATACCTGGGACAAAAGGTAACTTTTTAGACTCTGTTCAGTGAATTAAACTAGATAAAGTTCTAAGAAATGATTTTCACTTTGTAAATGTTTAGTAAATATTACTTAATATTATAATTAATATTTATTCTTCAAACCATAAGTTAGAAAAGTTACAAAATACCTTCCATAGTGTGAGGTTTTGTTTTTAAATGTCACTGTGTGTGCCATGTGGACACTGACTGTGGCTAAAAGTGGTAATAAGGGGATAAATAATTGAGAGAGTAAAGATAACATTCTATTACATAAAACACTTTCCAAAGAAAAATCATGTCCAAATTATTAAATTTTGTCACATGTGCTTGTGAGTGAGGAACTTATATTAGCGAGTGAAGGAATTTTTGTCTGGGTGTGTTGGGGTAACTGAAATATAAAGAAAGTAACTATTAGCAACAACAATAATAACGGCAAAATATCCATTAAGATGACAGTATAAAAAGTATTTACAAATCAGGCAAAAAATGGATATGCTTTCACCTACTGAAGCCAAAATAAATTATCAGATTTATTACTTTATAAGTTTTAAATTTGTCATATTTTTTTTTCAGATTTAATTTATTTGTTTTAGAGAGAGAGAGAGAGAGAAAGAGCAGGGGGAGGGGCAGAGGGAAAGAATCTCAAGCCAACTCTGTGCTGAACGCAGAGCCCGACGCGGGGCTCCATCTCACAACCTTGAAATCATGACCTGAGCCTCAATCGAGTTTGACACTTAACCAGTGTCAACTGAGCCACCCAAGCACCTTAAATGTCATATTTCTAAACTTATCTACCTCTTACATACAACAATTTAGAAAAATAGTTATGATTTCTAGATATATAAACTTTATAAAGTAAAAACATATTTACATTCTGAAAAGATTTCAAAATTTATCATGTAGAGTAATATTATGCATTAGTGGCATCTTGGTATGTTCCCATTTTTACATGTTAAAATTGTATGTGTGCGTGTTATTGTCCCTTCAATTTAAACCATGACCTATAATATTGAACTAAGGAGTGTGCTACTAAAAAACCCCTCTAAACTGCTCTCATCAAGTTAACTGTGAATGAAAGACAGTTCCCCAAAATATATGAGCAACAGATTTACCTCAGAGTCAGAGATGAATAGTAGATCTCTTATTGCTTTAATTTCAAGAGTCTATCCCTTTTTAATTTTTTTTTTTGTATTTGAGTGTAGTTGACACCCAATGTTACATTAGTTTCAGGTGTACAACATAGCCACTCAACTTCCCTACATGTTATGCTATGCTCACCACAAATGTAGCTACCACCCGTCACCATACAACTCTATTACAATACCATTGACTATATTCCCTATGCTGTGCCTTTTATTCTTGTGACTTATTCCATACCTGGAAGCCTGTATTTCCCACACTCCATATCCCCTTCCCTCTGGCAACCATCAGTTCTCTGTATTTATCAGTCTGATTCTGCTTTTTTTTTCATTTATTCATTTGTTTTTTTCTTAGATTCCACATAGTGAAATCATGTGGTATTTGACTTTCTTGGTCTGACTTATTTCACTTAGCATAATATCTTCTAGGTCTATCTGTGTTGCAAATGACAAGATCTTATACTTTTTTTATGGCTGTGCAATGTCCCATGATCTGTATATACATCTTCTTTATCCATTCATCTACTGATGGACATATAGGTTGCTTCAACAGCTCAGCTATTGTAAATTATGCTTCAATAAACATTAAGAGGGGCATATATCTTTTCTAATTAGTGTTTTTATTTCCTTTGGTAAATACTCAGGAACGGAATTACTGTATCATATAGTATTTCTACTTTTAATTTTTTGAGGGAACTCCCTACTGTTTTCCACAGTGGCTGTGTCAATTTACATTCCCAGCAATGGTGCACAAAGTTTCCTTTTTCTCCACATTCTCGCCAACACCTGTTATTCTTTGCCTTTTTTATTTTAACCATTCTGGCAGGTGTAAGATGATATCTCATTATGGTTTTGATTTACATATTACCCTGATGATTAGTGATGTTGAGGACCTTATTATGTGTCTGTTGGCCATCTGGATTTCTGTGGAGAAATGTTCATTTGGGTCCTCTGCCCAATTTTTAATTGGATGGTTATGGTTGTGTTGTTGAGTTGCATATGTATATATATATATATATACATATATATATATATATACACACATATATATATGATATTAACCCTTATTGGATATATCCTTTGCCAATATCTTCTCCCATTCACTAGGTTACCTTTTTTTTGTTTTGTTGATGGTTTCCTTTGTTGTGCAAAAGCTTTTTACTTTGATGTAGTCCCAATAGTTTATGTTTGCTTTTGTTTCCCTTGCCTCAGAAGACATATCTAGAAAAATGTTGCCTCACTGATGTCAAAAAAATTACTGCCTATGTTCTCTTATAGGATTTTTATGGTATCAGGTCTCACATTCAGGTCTTTAATCCATTTTGAACTTATTTTTGCGTATGCTGTAAGAGAGCAGCCCATTTTCATTCTTTTCATCTAGCTGTCCAGGTTTTCCAGAACTGTTTGTTGAAGACACTGTCTTTCCCCTTTGTATGTTCTTTCCTCCTTTGTTGTAGATGAATTGACCATGTAAGTGTGGATTTATTTCTGGATTTCTATTCTGTTCTATTGATCTATGTGACTATTTTTGTGCCAGTACAATATTGTTTTGATTACTACAGCTTTGTAGTATTCTGAGGACTGCATTACCCTGGTTTCAAAACCAGACAAAGACAGACAAGATTAATAAAAGAAAACAGGCCAATATCCCTGATAAACATAGATACGAAAATCCTCAACAACATATTCACAAACCACACTCAACGATACATTAAAATGATCATAAACCATGATGAAGTAGGATTTATTCTGGGGATGAAAGGATGATTCAATATTTGCAAATCAGTGTGATACACCACATCAACAATACAAAAGATAAGAGCCTGTCTGTCTTAAGTGAAGCCCCAAGTATATGCAGTCAAAAGTCAGTATCACAGTGGAAAGTCTAGTTTATATATTAAATTCAGGGTATTAATATACTTTGACAAAAAAAAAAACAATATCTTAGGGATCAAATAATTTAATACTGCTTCATTTGAAACTAATTCAGACAAAAAAGAATTACAGAAAGTGGAAGAGAACTGCTTTGTGCAAAGGCGTAAGAATAGTTGACTAATATTTCTTTCTACAGCTATGAGAGCATGTAAGTCTTAATTAATATTTAATTTTGAGGATAGTTGCATTGTTTCAAAGCTTGCTAAGTGATTTTAAATTTTACATAAACTGAAGTTTCATTTAAATACAATATCCTACTTATTCCTACCCTTTTCCCTACCTCCCATTCCTCTCCAAGTTCTTTCCCCCTGTTTCCACTTACATTACATCCTGGTGAATAAATGTGCTATCTACTTCACAGCGTGCCTCACTGACATCTCATTATCATATATAAATATAATCAAAGTCTTAATTTCCTACAAAATAAGAGTTAAGAGTCACTGTTCCTTAGAGTACTTTATTAATCTGTCATTTTGCCACCTCAACAAATTTGAATGACCAGAAGCATCAATCAGTTCTGCTCTAAATGTATATAATTGTTGGTTTACTTCTGGGCTTTCTGTTCTGTTCTATGGATATATGTGTCTGTTTTTGTGCCAGTACCATTTCGTTTTGATCCCTACAGCTTCCTAATGTAACTTGAAGTCTGGAATTGTGATACCTCCAGTTTTGTTTTTCTTTTTCAAGATCGCTTTGGCTATTTGGGGTCTTTTGTGGTTCCATACCTATTTTAGGATTTTGTGTCTTAGTTATGTGAAAAATGTTGTTGGTATTTTGATAGGGATTGCATTAAATCTATAAATTGCTTTGGGCAGTATGGACATTTTAACAATATTTGTTCTTCCAATCCATGAGCATGGAATACCTTTCCATTTGTTTGTGTTGTCCTGAATTTCTTTCATCAGTGTTTTATAGTTTTTAGAGTATAGGTTTTCACCTCTTTGGTTAAGTTTATTCCTAGGTATTTTCTTATTTTTGGTAACACTTTAAATGGGGTTGTTTTCTTAATTTCTTTTTTCTGTGGCTTTGTTATTAGTGTATAGAAATGCTATGGATTTCTGTACTTGATTTCCTGTGACTTTACTGAATTAATTTATTAGTTCTAGTAGTTTTTTGGTGGAGTCTTTAGGGTTTTCTATATAGAGTATCGTGTTGTCTGCAGATAGTGAAAGTTTGACTTCTTTGCCGATTTGGATGCCTTTTATTTCATTTTGTTGTCTGATTGCTGCAGCTAGGACTTCCAGGACAGTAATGTTGAATTAAAGTGGTGAGAATGGACATCCTTGTCTTCTTCCTGACATTAGGGGAAAAGCTCTCAGTTTTTCCCCACTGAATATGATATTCCCTGTGGGTGTTTCATATAAGGGCTTTATTATGCTGAGGTATTTGCCTCTAAACCTACTCTGTTGAGAGTTTTTATCAAGAATGGATGTTGTACCTTTTAAAATACTTTTTCTGCATCTATTGAAATAATCACTCATGTGTGGAATATAAGGAATAGCACAGCGGACCACAGGGGAAGGGAGGGAAAATTGAAGGGGAAGAAATCCTAGAGGGAGACAAAACTTGAGAGACTCTGGACTCCAGGAAACAGACTGAGGGTTACAAAGGGAGGGGGTGGGGGGCGGGGTAACTGGGTGATGAGTATTAAGGAGGGCACATGTTGTGACGAACACTGGGTGTTATACACAACTAATGAATCGTTGAACACTACATCTGAAATTATTGATGTACTGTATGTGGGCTAATTGAACATAATAATAATAAAAAAGAAATAATCATATTTTTTATCCTTTCTCTTATTGATGTGATATATCACATTGATTGGTTTGTGAATATTAAACCATCCTTGCATTCTGGGAATAAGTCCAACTTCATTGTGGTGAATGATTTTCTTTTAATGTATTGTTGGATTTGGTTTGCCAATATTTTGTTGAGAATTTTGAATCTATGTTCATCAGAGATATTGGCCTTTAGATCTCCTTTTTTGTGGTGTCTTTATCTGGTTTTGGTATCGGGGTAATGCTGTCCTCATAGAATAAATTTGAAAGTTTTCCTTCCTCTTCTATTTTTTGGAATAGTTTGAGAATAGGTATTAACTCTTCTTTAAATGTTTGGTAGAGTTCACCTGTGAGGCCTTCTGGTCCTGGACTTTTATTGCTGAAAGTTTTTGGATTACTGATTCACTTTCATTGCTGCTAATCAGTCTGTTCAAATTTTCTATTTTTTCCAAATTTAGTTTTGTTAGGTTATATATTTCTAGGAATTTATCCATTTCTTCTAAGTTGTCTAATTTTTTTGGCATATAATTATTCATAATACTCTTTTTTAATATTGTATATTTCTGTGGTGTCAGTAGTTATTTAACTTCTTTCATTTGTGATTTTGAGTCCTCTTTCTCACTCACTTTTTTTTTTTTTTTTTTGAGCCTAGTTGGAGGTTTATCAATTTTGTTGATTTTTTGAAAGAACAGCTCTGGGTTTCATTTATCTGTTCTAATGTTTTGTTTTGTTTTGTTTTTTTAGTTTCTCTATCATTTATTTCTGCTCTAATTTTGATTATTTCCTTCCGCCTGTTTGTTTGGGGTTTTGTTTTTTTTTCTAGCTCCTTTAGATGTATGGTTAGGTTATTTGATTGTTCATGCTTCTTGAGGTAGGCCTATATGTCTATCAATTATCTTTTAGAACTGCTTTTGCCACATCCCAGAGATTTTGTACCATTGTGTTTTATCAGTAGTCTTTTTTGAAGTAGATCGTCTAGTTATAGAGTCAGGAGGAATATCATAACCCAAGTCCAAATATTCTAATACTTATTATTGATTTTTCTATAATAATTCTCTATATTATATATTATATCATATGTAATAACATTATATAATGTACAATATATTTACATATTAATAGAATAATATTAATAATTTATAAGGATTTTACATAATATACTTATTACTGCTCTATATACTTATTACTGATTTGGTTTTGTGTCCCCATATTCCTGTATTTCTAACAGTCTTGCATAATTATGTCTCCCTAAACTTCCAAATCCCACAGTTTTTGAAATTAAGTTATTTTTCTTCATGCTTGGCTACTAGTACCTACTGCTTCAGGCCTGTGCTAAAGCCCTATGGCCAATTTGGAAGTAATTAGCTAATTCTTTATAATTTACTCATGGATATTGATAATTTATATATTTTATCAGACTCAATTTGACACATTATCTGTTCTAGTAAATAATTTATTTTTGCCTAGCATTTATAAAAATAAAGTTTTCTGTCTCTTCCCACATATAAGCATATGTACTTTCTCATTCCATCATTTGTGGTGGTATTTTTCTTTTAAGTGAAATTTCTATGCATATTTTTTTAATAGCTTTTGGATTTACCTAGCAATTATATAGTTATTTTTCCTTTTTCATTGATTTTTCTCTTTATCTTTATTATTTTATTCCTCTTACTTTTTCTAGGTTTGATTTTCTTGATTCTATTTTCTTGGTTAAATTTAGTCCATTTCTAATCTTTATTTTTTTAATCAGGAAATTAGGCTACATATTTGCCTTTGACTACAGTTTTGCCATATGCCATAAACTACTCTTATTTTCATTATTCAAATTGTCTGTAATCATAGATTTGCTTTCTATAGTATACATATTTTTTAAACTTTTTAAATTGAATTAAACTTTTAAGACATTCTGATTAGTCATTTAATTAATAATTAATTCAGAAACCATGGCTTATCTATAGTTTGAAATGTAACTATGTTTTTTGTGATAATTATTTGATCAGGTATTTTATGATTCCTGAAAACATAGTATATTATATACTTATAGATTGCAGTGTTTGATATGTATCTGTTTATGCAAACCTTCTGATTATGTCTTCATTATTTTGGTCTGTATTTTCTATCACAGAATGAGAGAGATTATGAAATTCTACAGAAAATTGTGTTTCTGTTTATTCTTCCAAGAAATACTTCCTGAGTGCTATGTGACAGTCTCTTCTAATTCTAAAAGACAAAAGTATTGGGCAAAATTAGTTCCATAGTGCAAACAATCTAGTGCAAAAAATAGACCAATAAATTAACTTGCCAACCACCTTCTGGTTGGAGTTGGCCAATGGGGAGGCAGATGAGATGAAAGAAGGAAGATGAAGGGCAAGAAGAAGAGTGAAGCCAGAGTATTTGTCCTTCTCTCTTTTTATCAGGTGGCTATATTTTCTTCATGGCTCCAGCCAGGAGATAACTGCTCCTTCATAGTCCAACCTGACCAGAAATGCCATCAGACTTCTAGCTTTTACCAGGAGGCCATATTTTCCTGGTTCCACCAGCGCTACTTTTTAAATTTATTTTTCTAGTCTTCAGAATGATAGTGCCTTCCTGTAGTTATAAATCTTGAGTTTGCTTTATCTGATTGTACTTTCCTCTTTTCTTAATATCTTAGAAATTAATTATCTTTATTAAATAAATACTCAAGATTCTAACTGAATATTTGGAATAAGAGGTAAATTTATTTCCAGTTTCTTTATCTTTATATTCATTTTAAGTGACATAAGTTTGCTTTCTGAACATGAGTTGATACCCATTCAGAAGTATAAACCAATACACTTTTTCAAAGAAACATTGTTTGTTTGTTTATTTATTCATTTATTTATTTGGCTCCATGCCCAACATGGAGCCCAATGTGGAGCTTGAACTCACAACCCTAAGATCAAGACCTGAGCTGAGATCAAGAGTCAGATGCTTAACCAGCTAAACCACCCACACACCCCAAAAAATACATTCTGAAAGGACAAATTACTAAAGTACCCTCTATATAATTGTGGCTTCAAAGATTTTTGGAAACGAATTGTTTTTCTTCAGCAAGCATACATTCTGTAATTAGCAAAGAGTGACTTGGGACTTTGAGTTTTACATATAGGCCCATAATTGTAATGGGCCCAGAAAGTTCGTTAGATTGTTCATTCGGGAAAATATTTTCTACCCATTAATTTCATCTGTAGTTCTAAAAAACACATGTTCATGGGTGATTCATGTACTGGTTATATTTCAATGACACAAATATTCTATAAAGTTCCATTTAGGTAGCCCCTATTGCTTAGTGAATTTGTTCATTTTTTGTAGGTCCCTTTTAACATTGTTTTCAGAGGCAAGTTACAACTCTGTTCAACAGTTAGTTATTTGCCATTTCTCAGTATCAGGATGCAAGGTGTTTTGGGATTTAGTCATGGTTTAGCTTTTGACTTCCTTAATGTAATGGCCTGTTTTTTAGGTTTGATTCCTTATAGTTACAGAGTGGTGCCTACCGTTTCAGGAATCACACTGTAAACAAAAATAACCAGCCAAAGACAACAGATATTTCTTCTTCAAGGTCTCATTTTATTTAGGAGAAAAAATATTACCCAAAGATAAGCACATATTTCTGCACTGTGTCTTATTTTTCTAGATTGGACCAAATTATCATTTCCTATTGTGCCAGAACTGAAAAGGAGGCTGGTGAAGCAAATATTTGACATTTTAACCTCTATATTTGGAGATGAGGTTTGATAATAAGAAGGAAGTTTTGGGTGGGATAAAGAACAAGGCCACAGCTCTTTGTTTTACAATCAAGAGTAACTGCCACTGTTCATCCATTTGGCCCTGCTCAGACTTGTCCCTGTACATGCACAACATGACTGTTTCAAAAAACATTTTTCTTCTCAGAATGAGACAAACTAAAATTTTCTTTAATCTCTACATTCAGCTTCAGTATCAAAGTTTTTTTTAATTTTTTTAAAAGATTTTATTTATTTATTTGAGAGAGAGGGAAAGAGTGAGTGGGAGGCAGAGGAAGAGAGAATCTAAAGCAGACTCTGTGTTGAGCACAGAACCCAACATAGGGGTCAGTCCCATGACCATGAGATCATGAACTGAGCCAAAACCAAGAGTCAGAGCTTAACTGACTGAGCCACCCAGAAGTCCTTCAAAGTTTTCATTCTGAATAATTTCAGCAGAAAAAAAAAATTTTATTGAAAGTCTATGTGGTACCTCAAAGTGTTTCTAGGAAGGCCAGGATCATGGTTGGAAATCATGCAGGCTAGAACAGTGCTTCAAATCGCATCACAAAACTGGTCCAGTGTAAACTTACCATGGTTGTCACTGGGGTGGACATACAGCTAGAATCACCAGCAACAGATACTGCTTTCTGCTAGACTGCTTCCATTGTTATCTTTGGAACGAGGTGTGTGGGTATCACTTTTTGATAAGCATATATTTAAGTATTTTCTTAGTTTTAAATCAATTAACCAAGGCTCAGTCCCACCTCATCATAAGGAAATAAAAGCCATCAATTCAATAGAATAACATCTTTTCTGGAATCAAAGCAGTGTGTAACTCATGCATATATCAGACATTAACATTAGGGAAACTGAGTAAGTAACATATGGAAATTCTCTGGACTATCATTGCAGCTTTAATGTAAATCTGATATTATTCCAAAATACAAGGCTTATTGAAGAAGAAATGTGCTTAAAATATGACAGTATGATCTTAAATACATTTCTTAGCACATTTCTATTCATAAGTATTTATTAACTACTTCTAGAGCATAGCAGAATACCAGTAGTTACAAATAGCAGCAGACAGTTCTTATTTTTTTAGTAACATGTATTGCCAGCTGGAAAAAAAAAAAAAAAACTAATACAAAAGTGGATCAACGATCTAATAACTGATTTTTCTAACTGGATTTTTCTAATTTTAATGAATCATTTATACAGCATCCAAAAGAACCTTCCAAAAATGCAATGTCATTAAATTATTTATAATCTTCTTCCTGCTTACCCCTCCAGTCATCATCCCCCTACACTTTTCCCTTAAACACTCTTCTCTATGGCAATAAATATGCTCATTTCCCCAAATATCCCATGCTTCCTCATGTCTCTAGGATGTTTGTTTATGATCCCTCAGTTCTCCATATGTGATGCTGTAATGCTTTTCTCCCTACTCTATGTAGCCTGCTCATATCCATTTTCATTTGTCTTTGGCTGGCTTTTATATATCTTTTGGGCCTGAGTTTCTACACTACATTTTCTAATCAACACAAACCCCTTTGAGCTATTTCAAGATGAGATTATATATGTTCTTCCTCCGTCTCTTTCAAGCATGTTTTATCATATTATTAAAGTAAATGTTGATTATATTTGACTTTCCCACAGCCTGGGAACATTACTTAGAAGGGGTCTGTATTATTGTCTTCCCAATGGGTAGCACAGTCTCTGCTACATCGTAGGCCTTATTCACATTTGATCACTAAATGAATGAATAAAAAATCACAGGTTATGCAATGGATTTTGATCTTGAAGGAAAATATGCTGAAAGAAGTACATGTTGTACTGAATTAAGGTTTAGAGAGGATATGATTTGTATCCTCTGTTTGTATCTAGGACATCTTGATTAAAAGCTCCAAAGCAAGTAATGATGATCAGTCAATATTTGGGAAGTTAAGGAAAAGAAGAAAAGTACAAAGGAATAAAAGAAAGTGGTATGGATGTATATTAGAAAGGGTAGATTATGAATTTAATAAAATAATACATTTTTGAGTTGGAAGAAACCCTAAAAACTGTAAATTTACATATAGGAACATTTTGATTCAGAAATATTCAGTGACATCTTAAAGACATATATATGAGAAGTTAGTGGTAGAATGAAAGAACGTTGATTCTCAATTCACTTGAGTCTCTTGATTCTCAATCCAGAGCTCATTTTCATTATATCAAGCTGACACAAGTTCAGTATATGGCTCCTGTCATGAATATTTTGAGGAAAGGAATTGCATAAAAATGACTTGATCAGACATGTAAAAATTTATGTTAAACCGAGACTTAATTTTTCCAAGATTATCTGTTTTGTATTATAAAAAGTTTTTCAACCAGCTAAAACTTTGAAGATGACTTTGAAGATGTGATGAAAGCTCTAAGTTCCATGCAAAGTGGAATTCTAAATTTTATGTTTAAATCAGAGCTTTGGAGACTTTTACCAAATAGACTTCACCTCTGATTTCTGATTCCAAGTCAGTTGAAAAGACCAACATGTCTCGGGATTCTCATTATCTATAAGTGACCATCCAGAATTCAGAGAAAATGTGTCAGTCCAGTCCAGACAAAGGTGAACACTGGCAGGATTTTGGAATAGGAAATTTTTCCTTTTATCTCTTTCCTTTGAGTAATTTCTCTTGTTCCTAGTAAGTTTCTTCTCACTTTCCCCTTATATCTCTTCACTATTCTCTTAACATCCTCAACACACTACCCCCTCACATTGGTAACCTTACCCTGACCTTCTCTGCCCTCATTTTAACCCCTTTGCAGTGTTTTACCTAATCCAAAATTAATTTCTTTACACAGCCATCATATTTCCCATATCTTCACTATTTCATTCTTTGATAGCTATTAAGAAGAAATTGAGGAAAGACTTAAAGTATGTTTTAATGATTTGTATATCTTCACCCTATCCTCCACAGTATCTTTTGTTCCAGAAAGTCTTATTTTAAATAGAGTATGCATGTAACTTATACATAGAGGAATCTCTAACTAGGTGAGTTTCAGAAAGTGAGATATAGTATTAGAAAAAAACATTTTTTATTTTTATTTTTATTTTTTTTAAAGGTTTTTATTTATTTATTTGACAGAGAGAGACACAGTAAGAGAGGGAACACAAGCAGGGGGAGTGGGAGAGGGAGAAGCAGGCTTCCCACCGAGCAGGGAGCCCGATGCGGGGCTCGATCCCAGGACCCTGGGACCATGACCTGAGCCGAAGGCAGACGCTTAACGACTGAGCCACCCAGGCGCCCCGAAAAAAACATTTTTTAAACCAGTTAGTCAATCATATGCATAGTCCACTCTTGCATGGGAATTTACCTGTAGGGTAATTTCTCCTAAGGTAGTTGTTTTGGTCAAGGAGAATGGACAGGGTTTGTATCAAAATTATTGGTAGGTATTAGTATACTACAGAGGTTTAAGGTTCACCTTCCTTACTGTTTCAAGATTAAGTATTGTCCTCTGTTGAAAATCACTTCTTGAAGCTGATTCTTCATATTGGATTTTTTTCTCCATCTACTTTAAAAACCACATATCCTCTAATTGACAAGGATGATTTTTACACAGGGACCTTGATATAATGAGCACTGGGTGTTATATGCAATTGAGGAATTACTAAACATTACCTCTGAAACCAATAATATACTATATGTTAATTAGTTGAATTTAAATAAAAATAAACAAATAAATAAACAGAGACCTTTGATATAGTGGTACAATGGCCTCTGGGGTGTGTGTGTGTGTGTGTGTGTGTGTGTGTGTATTGTGCACATGGGAATATTAAACTAAAGGAGGAATGGGAGATTGTGTGGCCATTTGTACTTATTATTTATTTATGGTCAGCATCGGTGAGGAAATCTCTGAAATTTTAGAGTTTCTTATAAGAAAATCTAGACACTTGGGAGTATTCTGTAGTTTGATTTCCTTATAACAAGGTCATTTGTCACATTCAGTAGCAATGTGACATTAACAAATCTCTTATGGATGACCACTAAACCAGACCTCTTGCATTTAATTGTGTTTACAACTAATATTGTTAAACCCCCAAACAAGCAAACAAAATAACTACTCTAATGAATCTCCTAAATCATTACTATAAAACAAGATAGTAAATTCTAATTCCGCCTCTTCCTTCGGGGGGATTTAAAGTAATTTTTCCTATATATAATGATTCTTTTAATGTTGTATTTTATACTATTTTTATTTTTTATTTTTTGAGTATTATGTTATTTAGCACTCTTTTGCTTTGAAATCTGATTTATTAAATGAAAAACAGAATAATTATGTTCTTAGAAAATAGGATATTTTCCTGTTTTCAGTACTCATTTTAAAATCTATTTGTGCTGTCTTCTAAATATCGTTTTCCTCCACACCTCTCCCACTTAAGATTTCTTGCTTTTTTTTTTATAATATGGGCACATATTTTTGAATTTTATCCGATAATGGGAAAAGCTAATGCTTAGAAATGGCAGTTAGCAAGAATTTTACACTGAAATATTTTGTGTTTAAAGCCACCTCGGGTATGAAGAGCACTCTGAGATGTATGGGACCATTTCTAGGTTCCTATAATCCACTGTGATGTGGGCATAATAGACTACATTTAACTAGATTGGAGTTCAGTGCCTGGTCTTATGTGATAGGCCCATTCTGTTTTCTGAAGTACCATGTTATTATCTCAAGAATTGTTTTAGACATGTTATTTTAACTACTTATTTCCATTCAACTTTTGGAAGATTAAGGTTTCAGGGTAACAATTTAAAATCTTTCATCTCATGACTTTAGTTTTTCATACTTCATCCTTAATTTGTTATACTGCCAAAAATGTTGCTAGATCCTGATTGTAACCAAGAGTACATATAAACTTGATGAAAATATTAGTGGCTGAATGATTACTCCTCATCAGAAATAAACCATAGTATAGTACTCTAAGGTACTGCTACTTTCTCACCCTATCTGAAAAGTAAATTGAATGTTTTATAGTAGTCGTTTGAATTGAATTGATTTTATTAAAACTTAAAAATACATTAAATTAAATCTGATTTCCATGGACATTTGAAAGCAAGTATGCCCTTATGTAAATAAAGGAGTATGTTTTGTATAACTCAATAGCTCTCATATTGCTTTAAACTATTTTTCTTGTAATTCCCTGTTGTTATTTTATTCAGAGAATGCTAAGAGGTTACCATATGGTTAACTTAACACATACTTACATGTCCCAATGGATAGAGTAATCAGAATTCTTTAACCCATTGGGTGAAATACCTGTTCTATTTTTTGAAAGAACTGAGACTGCATTGTGTTAAAGTCTGATTTCTATTGACCTTTTTAGTGATTACAATTAGCACTTAAATTCTTACTACATGTGTAAAAGTCAAGTCAGAATTATATCTGATATAATAAGATGTTTAGAAAAGTGTGTATGTGTGCGTGCATGCACACTCAGAAGAAAAATAAAAGGGGAATGAGGAATATCAGATTTAGGTTGTAAATTTAGACAGGATGAGCACAGCAGTCCTTGATGAGAATGTAATATTTGAAGAACAAGCCATATGATTATCTGGACAAAGAACATTCCAGACAGACGAAACATCAAGAGCAAACACCCTGAGAGGAAAGCATGCCTAACGTAAAAAAGCAAGGGGGGTCATTGTGGTCAGAGCAGATAAATGAGTGGGAGAGCAGTACTAAAAGAGTTCAGAATGATACCCACCCAGTTAATGTAAAGCCTTTCAGACCTGTGTTAGGACTTCAGCTGTTACTGGGTGAAATGGGAAGTGAAGATTTTGAAGCAGAAGAGTGATATAATCTCATTTAAATTTTAATAAGAGGCTTCCACTTACAGGCAAAGTGAAGTGACAGGGATGCAACTTATTCTTTCACCTAAAACAACAATGAGGACACAACTGGCAAAATATATGAAGTAACAATTTTTAAGGCATTGGACACTGAGTAACACAAGATAGTATTCCCTGATAGTCATGAAACAAATGAGATGAGGGCCCTTTGATTGCCCCAGCGTCACACATGGACGTTCTTCCAGGCAGACTCCATCTACCTCTCGAGTTGAATTGAAGAGAGAGAGAGCTGGGTGTCTTAGGAGGCAAAGGCCACTAGAGTTCACGGGGAAGAGCAATAGGGAGAAGGGAACTGCATAAGGGTGTCTGGAGATCCACAAAGCAGTCCTCTCTATTATTCAGATGAGAATGCTGAGGAGTACATGCTCTGAGGAAACTACACAAGGTAGTTTATAGGTAAAGTTTATAGGTAAAGAGCTACCTATAAAACTTAAAGGGGAAAAAATTCACAGAACTTATATAAGACTGGGAATTGTGCCTGTTCCTATCAGCCAGAGTGGAAAACTTTAAAATACATAGGTCAACCAGTACACTTAGAAGTATTTTACCTCAGTAGTCAGAAACTTCAGTTCTATCCTACATGCTGTTCTGGTTCTGCTTTAACAGAGCTTAAAATACAGACCAGAAAGAAGAAAACCACTTCACAGAACAAAACTCAAAATTATTCATAAGCATCTGAAAATAACAGGGTGAAATCACAATGTCTGACATCCAATCAAAAATTGACAGCCACTCAAAAGAGCAGGAAAATATCCATATTGAGGACAAATATCAGTTGAAACTAACCCAGAAAATGGCACTGATGATAGAATTAATAGACAAGACAATTTAAAATAGTTACTATAACTGTATTCCATGAATTCAAGAAGATAAAGGAGAGATTGGATATGTAGAGGTATATAGAAATTATAAAAAAAACCTCAGTGGAACTTCTAGTGATGAAAATTATAATGGTTAGATGAGAAATCCACTGCATGGGAATTATGAAAGATTGGACATTGCAAAATAGAAGGTTAGTACATTTGAAGATATAGTGATAGACATCCAAAATGAAAGAGAAGGAAAAAAAGACTTCAAAAAATTAAACAAAGCATCACTGAATCAAGGGATGATTTCAAGCACCTTAACATACATGTAACTGAGCATCTCCTGAAGCAGACGCAAGAGAGAAGGGAACAGAAAAAGCAATATTTGAGTAATTACTGACCAAACTTCCAAATTTGATGAAAACTACAAAACCACAGATTTAGGAAACTCAGTGGAACTCAGGTATGAGGAACATGAAAAAGATGGGAGGCATTTCTTAACCATTTTTTTAAAGTGATAAAAATCTTCAAAATATCCAGATTTAAAAAAAAGATATATTATGTATAGATGAACAAAGATAAAGATGAAAGCAAATTTCTCATCACAAACCACACAAGCCATGAAAGAGTGGACTAACATCTTTAAAATAGTGGGGAAAACAAACAAACAAAAAGAACTTCAGCCTAGACTTCTTTGCCCTGTGAAGATAACTTAAAAAAAAGGACACAGATATTTTCAGGCATAAAAAAATTGAAAGAATTCATCCCCAGCAGACCTACAATTATAAGAAATGAAAAAGGACTTTGATAAGATGGAAGATGGCATTCTGAAACTACACAAAGGAAAGGAATGATAACTACATTGAAAAGACACACATTTTCTTATTTTTAAGATTTTAAAAATAAAGTTGGCTGTTTGATAACAATGTATTGTGGGGTTGATAACACATGTCTAAGTAAAATGTATGACAACAACAGCAGAAAGGATAGGCGAGAAATGGAAGTGTACAGTTGTGAATTTTTTATACCCTAAACGATGTGGTCCAATATTACTTGAAGATTGATGGTGATAAGTTGAAGATGTATATTTGTAATCCCTGAAGAAACACATACACAGAATTATAGCTAATAAACCAATAATAGAAAATGGAATCACAAAAATAATAATCCAAAAGAAGGCAAAAAAAGAGAAGCAATGAGAACCAGAATTGATGGGAAAAGTAAAACGCCAAGAGCAAGATAGTAGATGTACGCTCAACAATATCAGTAATCACATGAAATATAAATCTTCTAAATGCTTTAATTAAAACAGGCAAAGAGTGACAGAATGGATAAAAAAGCAAGAACCAAGTATATGCTTTTTCCAAGACATTTTCATAGACTATAAAGGCATAAATAAGTTAAGAGTAAAAGCATGATAGTCAAAAATGCTCGGGTAGCTATATTATCCTCTGACAAAGTGGACAAAGAATATTTTCAGCAATAGAGGGACATTTCCTAATGATAAAAGGTCAATTCTTCAAGAGAGTATAATATTCCTAAAGATTTATACACCTAATAACAGCTTCAAAATACATGAGAGTAGGGGGGAATGTTAATGAATCACTAGCAGAAATAGACAAATTCACAGTTGTAGTTAAAGACTTCAAACCCATTTTTCAGTAATTGTTAGAAAAGTAAACAGAACATCATCAATACTTGATCAATGTTATCAACTAACTTAATATTATACATTATAATTATATATTATTATATTATATATAATATATCTTAATATTTATAGAACATTGGACCAAATGGCAGCAGAATCCATATTTTTTTTGAGTGCACAGGGAAATTTCCCAGGGTATATTATTCATAAAACAAGTTTCAATAAATTAAAAGAAGATTCAAGTTATACAAAGTATTTGTTTTAAAAATTAAAATTACATTAGAAACTATAAAAGATTAGCGGAAAAATCTCCAAAATTTGGGAAACTAAACTGCACACTTACAATTAACCCATAGATAAAGAAGAAGTCAAAAGAATAGTTAGTATTTTTAGCTGAACAAAAATATATGTATGAAAATGTAGCACTGGACATCATTACTAAAAGTGAAAAATATAGGGGCCCCTGGGCGGCTCAGTTGTTAAGTGTCTGCCTTCGGCTCAGGTCATGATCCCAGGGTCCTGGGATTGAGCCCCTTATTGGGCTCCCTACTTGACAGGGAGCCTGCTTCTCCCTCTCCTACTCCCCCTGCTCGTGTTCCCTCTCTCTGTGTGTCTCTCTCTGTCAAATAAATAAATAAAATCTTTAAAAAAAGAGAGATATATAAATAAATGACATAGCACTCATCTGACAAAACTAAGAAAAAAACAAATGAAACCCAAAGTAAGCACAATGTAAGAAATAATAAAGATTAGAACTGGAAAAAAAGAAAAGATGTGATAAGAAGCAGAAAAAAAAAACACAGTAAATCAGTGAAGCTAAAGCAATTTCTTTGACAAGATCAGTAAAATTGATAAATCTCTGGCCAGACTGTTATGAATAAAAGAGGGAAATACAAATTACCAATACCAGGAATGAGAAAATGTCATTAGTGTGGATACAATATATATTAGAAAGATAACAAGACTACAAACAATATTTTACCAATAGATTTTATGAACTTAGTTAAAAGGGACCAATATTTTGAAAGACACAATTCCAAAGCTCACTCAAAGGAATGGATAATTTGAATAGCCCTATATTAAGAGAATATGTAGCTAAAAATCTACACACACAAAGAAAACCACAGGCTTAGATGGCTTCCCTGTGAATTTCAACAAACATTTAAGTTAGAAATATGTCAGTTATACACAAACTCTTAAAAATATCAAAGAGGAGAGAATTACATCCATACTCATTCTACAAAGCCAGCATCAGTGTGACAATGAAACTAGACAAAAACATTACACAAAAAGAAAACCACAGAACAGCATCTCTCGTGAATGTAGATGCAAAATTTCTTAAATTCAACAATATATTTTGTAAAACTAATATAATACTTCACGTCCAAGTGGAGGTTACTTCAAGAATACAAGGTTGGTTAAATATTCAGAAAGCAGTCAATGAAATTCCACATAATAACAGAGCAAAATAGAAACAACGTTATCTTGTCTATTGGTGGAATAAAAGCCTTTGACAGTAACTGTGTTTCCATTCCTTATAAAATTTCTCAACAAAGAAAAGAAGGGAGTTCCCTCAGCCTAAAATAGGGCACTTACAAAAAACCTACAACTAATATTGCAATGGCCAAAGACGAGTGCTTCCCCTCTAAGATCAGGAAAAAGGCAAACGTGTCTGCTCTCACCACCTCTATTCAACTTTGTACTAGATATTCTAGCCAATACCAAAAAAGGGAAGAAAAAAAAGATAAAAGACATCTGGATTAGAAAAAGAAGTGAAACTGTCTTTTTTTTGCAGATAACATCATAGTTTATGTAGAAAATTTTATGAAATCTACATAAAAATCTTCTAGAACTATTAAGTGAGTTTAGCAAGTTTGCAATCCAGAAGATTAATATACAAAAATCACTTTCTCCTATATAATGACAACAATAAAATTGAAAAGTTTAAAGTACCATTTACAATAGCATAAAAAGATATCGGTAAATCTGTCCAAATATGTGCAAGAACTATACTCTGCAAACTATCAAACATTGCTGAGAGAAAGATCTAGATAAATGAAGAGAGATGATACATTCATGAATTAGAAGCTCTAATGTTGTTAACATGTCAGTTCTTTCCAAATTGATCTGTGGATGCATTGCAATCCCAATCAAAATTCAAGTAGGCTTTTTTTTTTTTGGTGGGGTGGGTAGAAATTGACAGGCTCATTCTAATATTCATATAGAAATGAAAAGTCACAACAACTTTGAAAAAAAGAACAGTGCTTGAGGAGTAACACTACCTGACCTAAAAATTATTGTAAAGCTATAGTAAGTAAGTCAGTGAGATATTGGTATCAACATTGACTTTCTGGCATCAGATTGACAAATAGATCAATGGATCAAAAATGAATAAAAAATGAGGGTTCAGAAAGATATACATATATGTGTGTGTGTGTGTGTGTGTATACATATAAACACACATATTTGATTTTTGACAAAGATATAAAAGTTATTCAGTGGAAAAAAGGATAGTCTTCTTGACAACTAGTGCTAGAACAGCTGAATATGTGCAAAAGGTAAACTGATTCATACTTCACACCATATACAAAAATTAACTTATGAAAATTTTCTATATTCCAATTGAAATGATAACTTATTGAATATAGTATAATGTTAATTATTAATGTTAAAAGTATTTTTACATACACAGTTTTTATAACCAATTTTAGTAGGAAACTAAGTATCATTGTTGCTCATTCATCCATTTAGTAACTATTTATTGAGTTCTGATAGGCAATGCAATTACAACAGAGAACAAGATAAATATAGCCCCTCTCTGAACTTATTGTGAGGACGTGGATTATGGATGGATTATGTCCTCTATATTTTCTCACAATTGAAAATTAAATATTTGCATGATGAAATCCATTTGTTACAAACACAGAACTATACTCCATCTAAATTTCATGTGAAAATACATATACATCACCCTCAGAAAACATGCATGGAATAGAATTATATTAGCTGTAGTTGCTTTAGAGCCTAGCACTCTGAGGAAAGGGCTAAGGGCTAGTATTGCCATAGATATAGTTTTGAATCAGATTTCAGCAGTGAGACGATAAATACTTCTCTCATATTTAAAACATGAACACTACATCCCAAAATAGTGTATATAGTTTATCACAAGGCTTACTATTGAAGAAATTAAAATAAATAACACTTCATATCTATTTTATAAGTCAACTGTGTTTGTATAATTAAAAATACATGACAATAACTTTATGGAGAAATAAAAAAGGTCTATGAATAAAAAAAATAATATTTTTTAAAAAAGATCTGTAAATAGTTGAGAGAAAGTTTCATATATTATAGTTTTATTTGATGTTCAAAGTAGGTAAACCCAAATCTTGTGTCAGTGATTTCTTTTAAAATCATGTTTCTATAGCAATAAAAAAATTAAAAAAAAATAAAATCATGTTTCTATAGACAAAAAGTAAAATGGAGACTTGAAATAAAATTGTTTATCAGAATAATCTAGGTTTGAAAATTAGTTTGGAAATAAAAATTGACTCTAAATTGGATACATAGATTATACTTCTGTTTTTAGTTTTGTCCACATTTCAACTGTTTGATTAATCATGGAATTATTGCATGAAGGTTAAGCTTTCACTCCACTCCATTACGCTTTTTTAAAAAAATTAAATGTTTGAAGTTGCTTAACTAACATTTTTAAAGTAACGTGTATTGTATAACTATTATGCATACACAATACACACACACACAAACACAAACTGTGAGTGTAGCTTGATAAATTTTAACAAAATGAACAGACACATATCTATGACCCAGGTCAGGAGACTGACTATTACCAATACTCTTGGATACTACCATCTGCCTCCTTCCAGGCACTACCCTCATCTCTGTCCCAGTCACCATCCCCACTTCCTGCCAGATCCAGGAAGAGAATGACAGACATGTGGAACAAAGCAAGGCAATTCAGCTGAGCCCAGCCTCGATCAGTTGATTACCAGATAAATGAGTGAGACCAGAACAAGATCCACAGAGCCACACAGCTAACTCCCACCTAACCCTCATCAATGTCACATTCCAAAGCAATGAACAATTATGTCACCAAGATTTTGTTGATGAACAGATACATGTAATATCTCCATCTCTTGGAATAGTGTAGAGAAATGGAATAATGAAGTTTGTTGCAATTAAAAAAAATGAGGTTCACATAGAGAGCTCTGATGACAAGATGGTAGTGAAAAAGGGGAGCTAACCAGCATCCATGAGTGTATAACACTGGTCTTAAGATGCTAACTCTTAGCAACCAAAATACATAGCTCTAGAACCCAATGGGCTTAGAAACCCAATTTTTTTTTTTAGCTGTAACATATTTACTGAAGTGAATATGTTCAATTCACTTAGAGCATGGGAATGCTAACCCAGAGGCACTATGAAACTGTCTGCATGATCAAAAAGCAAAATTTCACATTATAGGCAATAAAGGGAAAACCAAAGTCTTTTTATTTTGATTACAATTGGGTCCATTCAAAATTGTAATCTGAGATCTGTCACTCTTTTTTACCCTGATAATAATGGCCTACCAAATTCTTCCATCCCTGGAAAGATTTTCTGACATTCCACTTCCTTCTTCCAGATTTACCACCCTGAAACTTAACCTCTAAGGGTTCATTTTTTTTCATTTTTCTTTTCTTTTTTTTTTTTTTTAGATTTTATTTACTTATTTAAAAGAGAGAGAGAGCACAAGCAGAAGGAGAAGCAGGCAGAGGGAGAAGAAAACTCCCCGATGAGCAGAAAGCCCAATGCAGGACTTCATCCCAGGACCCTGGGATCATGACCTGAGCCGAAAGCAGTCACTTAACGGACTGAGCCACCCAAGTGCCCCCATTTTTCTTTTTTTAATGCAGAATAAGTTTGTTGAAAATAAAAATATGTTCCATCTGCATTTTTATCAGAGTTTTTCTTTTGCTTTTCCCAAGAGTATACTAAACGACTAGATGAATTAAGAATTTTCAGAAGATGGGGAAATTTACTAGATTGCCCAATGTCCAATAGCAAAGAACTGGCAGAGCTGGTAACACAGCCCAGACTTTCTTGCTTGAAGTTAGGGTTATTTCTGTCAAATTACTCATAAGATGATAATCATTTGAGGGGCACCTGGATGGCTCAGTTGGTTAAGCAACTGCCTTCTCCTCAGGTCATGATCCTGGAGTCCCGGGATCGAGTCCCACATCGGGCTCCCTGCTCGGCGGGGAGTCTGCTTCTCCCTCTGACCCTCTTCCCTCTTGTGCTCTCTAACTCTCATTCTATCTCTCTCAAATAAATAAATAAAATCTTTAAAAAAAAAAGATGATAATCATTTGATGAGTTACTGTTTTGCCATAATGTATTTTCATTTATTCAGGGGATTAAGGTTGTGAGGAGTTATAGGAAATTCAGGTATCAGGCCAGTGGCCAGTGACAGAATGATACTGGGCAAAGATACCTTTCAAGGGCCTTAACACTTTTATTATTCAGGGTAATAATAGTACCTACTATCATAAACATCCTTCAGACACCATTATCTTTATATAATTAAGTTTTTATTTGTGCAGTTTAGGTAGTTCCTCCCTAAATGGTGACTCAGTTTCCAGGATCCTCCCATATTATGATGTTGATATCTTTTAGAACACAACAGTGGAAGAGGAAAAACATGTGAAAAATCCCACAGATGGTTTTAAGGCAAGGTCTGGACTTAGTCTACATCATTTCCATCCACATTCATTGGGGCTGAGCCATATGGCCCGTATCTAAAGCTAGAAGATGTAGTACTGCTATGTATCCAGGAAAAGAAAATGGTATCAGTTAACAGGCCGATCTCTACCATGTCACTGGAACATGAAGGAAAGTATATTAAATTGGGAATAAAACAGGTATTGTAAGAGAAAAAGGGTGAGTCTAGATAGAGAGAGAGTGATGAGAGAAAGAGACAAAGAGATTCAAAATCAAACACAGATGTGAGCCAATATTCGTTATTTTGTTAATGAGGAGAAATTAGAAATTGATCTGAAAATTAAATAGATGTGCATAAGCGCACATGTAAAATTTTCATATGGAATGTGGGTTAAGGTATTCATTTTTTAAAGATTTTATTTATTTATGAGGGAGGGAGAAAGAGAGAGACAGACAGAACATGAGCGGGGAGGGGCAGAGTGGAAGGAAGAAAGAATCTGAAGGACACTCCACACTGAGGACAGCCCAATGAGGGGCTCCATCCCCCAACTGGGAGACCATGACCTGAACCGAAACCAAGAGTCAGAAGCTTAACCAACTGAGCCACCCAGGGACACCTGGGTTAAGGTGTTCTAAATGTTATTTTTATATAGTTCAGCATTTTAAAAAAATCCTGGTAGGAATTGTTAGAGGTAACTAGAATGAGAATTCCCTACATTATTATTAAATTCAATATCCTGATGCCCCAAATGGCCCAAATGAGGCTTTGTTTGAATCTGTTCATTTCTATTTGGGTATTTGCTAAACATTACTGCAGCTACTGATTCTGTCTGCTTTTCAGTTTCCTCCCCTGACCAAGGAAATGCCACTAGTACCAAATTCATGGTGAGGGTTATGAGTTAATATATGTAACTCATATACAAATGCTACAGTTTTCTTATGTTTGCCATGGATTGAGATCTTAAAATTGAAAACTTAGATCATTCTAACCACTGGATCATTTTGACCACCTGGACTTGGTTTTATCTGGGCATCAAAACACAACTATAATCCTTACTTATTTGCAGATATATACACAGGCAAACTCTTCCCTTGAGTTTAAAATGTGTCTTTAGCAGTTTTTCTAAGTTTCTGAGTTTTTGTTTTTTGTTTTGTTTTGTTTTTAGTTAGTTTTCCTGTTCAAATGGCATCTGGGTCAAAGGTGAAACTATTTACACTTGAAATGGGTATTACAGAAAAACCAGCACTCTCCAAGTGGCACTGTTTTGAATTCCCTTCCTTGATGAATACTAGAAAGCTAACATAATTCCAACATTACATTACCATCTTTTCTTTGGTGGGTCAGCAATAAGATTATGATAATGAAATACATGGAGTTCTTCATTAAAGAAGTCACTTGAATTAGTGAAGTACTGCATAAAACTTTTTAGAACATTTGCAAAGATATGTATTATATCAGGGTCACTGCATTTATTAAAGACACTTTTGATTTCATAAGAATTTACAGAAGTGTTACAGTTGCTTTTAGTATATTGACAGTATTATTATTATGGCTATTTCCAGGACCTCATTTCCTCAAGATATATGTACTCTTCCCTCACCCTCATGTAAAACAACAACAACAACAACAACAAACAACAAAACAAAACAAACAAGCAAACAAAAAACAAGGAATTTGTGTGCTAAAATTGAAATGTGTTAAATAATTTGAGAGAGAATTGATGTAGTCGGCAGTCTTGCCTAGTGTTTCACATGTTGGGCTTGTAACAAAATTGGCAGCTAAATTGCAAGTAATCAGGAGAAATAGCTTTAATTGTTCTTTCCATTTTAACAGGCATTATACCAAACTACTCAAAAGTGGAAGGGGATTTTCCTTGACCTAAATCTACACAGAAGTCACAGAAGTTAGGGCGCCTGGGTGGCTCAGTTGGTTGGGCGACTGCCTTCGGCTCAGGTCATGATCCTGGAATCCCGGGATCGAGTCCCGCATCGGGCTCCCTGCTCAGTGAGGAGCCTGCCTCTCCCTCTCTCCCCCCTCTCATGTACTCTCTCTCTCTCATTCTCACTCTCTCAAAATAAATAAATAAATCTTTAAAAAAAAACAATCCATGTTCTAAAAAAAAAAAAAAGAAGTCACAGAAGTTAGTTTAAAAACTGTAAACCAGATAGAGTGATCGAAGAAGAAGATGAGTGAAAGTTTGAGAAGCTTTACATTGTAGTTACTTCTTGCTATTCACCTGTGACTCAGGAGGAAAATTATTTGCAAGCAAATATTTTATTTTGTTTTATTTTAAGCTGAAATCAAGTCAATTTCAAACTGGTTCAAGGAGTTGTGGCATATGCAGGGAATCCTACCTTATATCATTGCCTGTTCCTCTTGCTCTCTGCCTATTATTTCTTCAGAGATCTGGCTGTTTATTACTAAGACTTTTATGATTTGTTGCCTACAGCTATGTCCTGGTGTTTCTCAAATTTTAACGCCTGCAGAACATCTGGGAATGTTGCTACAATGCAGACTCTGATTCTGTAGGCCCAGGTTAGGGCCTGAAGTTATACATTTATAACAAATTCTCAGGGAATGCTAATGCTATTTCTCCCTGGACCATGAAGACACAAAGCCACGGCCTCCATTTCATCTAAGCTTTCTTGGTCTCTCACTCCTAATTTCTCAGGTCTCCGAATTCAAATACATAGTTCTTACTACATAATCTACCTGGACCTCTGTCTCTGATTGCTTAAAACGCTCTTGGCGCGTATCTGTCTCCTTATTTTTCTTTCTTTCTTTCTTTCTTTCTTTCTTTCTTTCTTTCTTTCTTTCTTTCTTTCTTTCTTT
>NW_027397064.1:85803443-85836040 GCF_003265705.2 Callorhinus ursinus
TTCTTTCTTTCTTTCTTTCTTTTCTTTTCTTTCTAGTAGGAAGTGCCATGGACTTGGGGGTCAGATCTATTCAAGTCCTGAGTTTGTACTTTTTAGCTCTGTGAACTTTAGCACCTGATCTCTGGACCTCAGTTACCTCACTGAGAAAACTAGTATAGGGAGGCATATTTTTTTAAAGTATTTTAAAAGTATTTATTTATTTATTTGACAGAAAGAGAGAGAGAGAGAAAGAGAGCACAAGCAAGGGGAACAGGAGAGGGAAAAGCAGGCTCCAGGACCTTGGGATCATGACCTAAGCCGAAGGCTCAGATGCTTAACTGACTGAGCCACCCAGGCACCCCTATGGAAACATACTTAATAAGTGTACCTAATCGGTTTGTCTAAAAGATGTATTTAATAGACATTCTTGTTAAAAATATTAAGGAGGGCATGTACTGAATGGAGCACTGGGTGTTATATGCAAACAATGAATCATGGAACACACTACATTAAAAACTAATGATGTAATGTATGGTGATTAACATAACATAATAAAATTAAATTAAAAGATATATATGTGGCAATGATAATAATAATTCGTCAGGGATGTTGGCTTGTAATTTTCCTTTTTAGTGGGTTCTCTGTGGGGTTTTGGAATCAAGGTAATGTTGAACTCATAGAAGGAGTTTGGAGTTTTCCTTCTTTTTTTGGGGAACAGTTTGAGAAGAATAGATAGTAACTGTTCTTTAAATGCTTGAATTCCCCTGGGAAGCCATCTGACCCTGGACTTTTGTTTGTTGGGAGATTTTTGATTACTGATTCAATTTCTTTGCTGTTTTATGGGTCTGTTCAGATTTTTCTATTTCTTCCTGTTTCAGTTTTGGTAGTTTGTATGTTTCTAGGAATTTATCCATTTCTTCCAGATTGCCCAATTTGTTGGCATATAATTTTTTATAATATTCTCTTATAATTGTATTTCTGTGCTGTTGGTTGTAGTAATTCAATCTCTCACCATCCTTATTTATTAATGTTTGCAAGCAAATAATAGAAGAACAAAATCATTACCTGATTAATTTAAAAGTTAAAAATGCATATCTTTGTCTGGTTGATGTTGTGTCCTCCGCACAAGAGGTTTTTGTATTAACACCTGGGTTGACCTTCTCCACTTCCTTTTGAGGTCTTATATTTCTTCTTCCAAAAAGTCACAAGCTTTTAATTATAAAACATTTCTATTCATTTTTCTCCCATAAGCATCTTTTGAAGTACGTGAAAACTATTTTTAGGTCAACTTAACTCATCCTGTAGAGCTAATATTTAAAAAAAGTATATTTGAGAAATTAAAAAAAAAGCATTAGAAAATAAAGAGAAAATCAACCCAAATAACTTCCCTCAGTGAGTTCTTGACATAGTAGTCCCTGAAAATTGAATATTGTCATAATATCCTTTATTCTTTTCTCTTGAGAAAAAAAATCACAGGTGACAATTGCAAATACAGATTTTAAATTAGGTCCTACACCAGAGTTATATTAAAAAGATGAGGGGGGGAAGGCAAAGGAAAAAGTTGTTATTTTTCAAATATAAAATAATAAATGTAGTATCCTTGTACTTGTTGATATATGGGTCTCAAAAACCTTTGGTTAATAATATGTTTTTAAAAATATTTTTTGAGGTATACTTGATATATAAATTATATTAGTTTTAGATAGACAACATAGTTATTCAATATATGTATATATTTCAAAATGATTACTACAATGAGTTTAGTTAACACCTGTCATCATACATTAGTTACAATTTTTTTGTGATGAGAACTTTGAAGATCTACTCTTAGTGACTTTCAAATATACAGTGCAGTATTGTTAAGTATAGTCACCATGCTGCATATTACATCCCTGTGACGTATTTATTTTGTAAAGGTAAGTTGGTACCTTTTGATCCTCTTCACCCAATTTGCCCACGCCCAACCCTGTGTTTCCATTCTCACCAACAGTGCACAATGTTTCCTTTTCTCCACATCCTTGCCAACATTTATCATTCCTTGTCTTTTTGATCAGAGCCATTCTCATGGGTGTGAAGTGATATCTCATTGAGAGTTTGATAAGCATTTCCCTGAGGATTAGTGATGTGGAACACCTTTTCATGTACCTGTTGGCTGTCTGTGTATCTTCATTGAAATAAAGGTCTATTCAGATCCTCTGACCATTTTCTCATTGGATTGTTTTATTTGTTGTTTTGTTTTGCTATAGAGTTGTATGTATTCTTTATATATTTTAGATATTAACTCCTTATTAGATATATATGATCTGCAAATATTTTCTCCACTCTGTAGTTTGCCCTTTGATTTTGTTGGTGGTTTACGATACAGAAGCTTTTCAGTGTAATGTAGTTTCACTTTTTTATTTTTGCTTTTGCTGTTTTTGCTGTCAAATCCAAAAAATCGTCAAGACTGATGTCAAGGAGCTTACTGCCTATGTTTTCTTCAAAGATTTTTATGTGCCAGGTGTTATATTCAAGTCTTTAATCCATTTTGAATTTATTTTTGTATATAGTGTAAAATAGTGCCCCTGTTTTATTCTTTTGCACATGGCTTATTGAAGACATGGTTCTTTCACTACTATAAATTCTTTGCTCATTTGTCTTAAATTAATTGACTATATATGCATGGGTTTATTTCTGGGTTTCCTATTCTCTGTTCCATTGATCTGTGTGTCTGTTTTGATGCCAGTACCATTCTTTTTTGATTACTATAGGTTTTTAATGTAGTTTGAAATCAGGAAGTGAGATGCCTCCAGCTTTGTGCTGATTTTTCAAGATTGTTTTGGTGATCAGATTTTTTGTGGTCCCATATACATATTAGTATTGTTTGTTCTATTTCTGTGAAAAATTCCATTGGAATTTTGATAGGGATTGCATTGAATCTGTGGATTACTTTAGGTAGTATAGACATTTTAACAATATTAATTTTTTAATCCATAAACTCAGTAAATCTCTCCATTTATGTGTTTCGTCAATTTCTCTCATCAGTATCTTGTAGTTTTCAGTGTACTGGTCTTTCACCTCCTTGATTAAATTTTTCCTAGATTTTTTTTTTTAAGATTTTATTTATTTATTTGAGAGAGAGAGAGAGAGAGAGAGAAACAGCATGAGAGGTGAGAAGGTCAGAGGGAGAAGCAGACTCCCCGCTGAGCAGGGAGCCCGATGCGGGACTCGATCCCGGGACTCCAGGATCATGACCTGAGCCGAAGGCAGTCGATTAACCAACTGAGCCACCCAGGCGCCCAATTTTTCCTAGATTTTTGTAGGTATTTTTATGTAATTGTGATGGGATTGTTTTCTTAATTTCTCTTTCTGACAATTTTTTATTAGTGTATAAAAACACAACTGATTTTTGTATATTGATTTTGTATCCTGCTACTTTTCTGAATTTATTAGTTGTAACAGTTTTTTGGTGGAGTCTTTAGGATTTTCTAATCAGCAAATAGGGACAGTTTCACTTTGTCCTTTCTGATGCAGACTCTTTTTATTCATTTTTCTTGCCAAAATTCTCTGGCTAGGACTTACAATACATGTTGAATAAAATGGCGAGAGTGGGCATCCTTGTCTTGTTCCTGGTTTTAAATGAAAAGCTTTTAGTTTTTCACCATTGAATATGATGCTAGCTGTGAGCTTTGTCATATTTGGCTTGTATTGCGCTGAGCTATGTTTGTTTTATACCCACTTTGTTGAGAGTCTTTTACAATAAATAGAGGTTGACTTTTGTCAAATGCTTTTTCTGCATCTATTGTGATAATCATATGATTTTTATCTTTTTTTAACATGGTAAATCACATTGATTAATACATCTTTAATATTTTTTCAACTTCACTATATGAAATTTGAAGCACCTGATACTGTCTTCTTTTTTTCTTTTCCTCCCTTAACATTGCCAGTTCATTGTTTCATTCACAGGTGCTTAAAATTATTTTTGTTGCCTAAAATGGAATTATGAACGCCTAGTTTCTAGATTTTTAGACTGAAACAAGAATGATGATCAATGAAACTGGTAATTGTTCAAAGAAGTATTAATAAATAGTGCTATCATATTGCCTCATATAGAATCTTATATTTTTAAAATTTTATTTCATCTTATTGGTAATGATTCAGATGGTTGCCAGAGTCAAAGACCTGGGTTTAAATATTAACCTACAACTTAGCATGTCTCTGTGTTTGCACAAATTATTTAAACTGTTTAAATCTCATTCTTTTATAAAACCTATATAGTAACACCTAGCCAATACAATCTTTATTTTTTTATAAATTTTTTAAAGATGTTTTATTTGAGAGAGAGAGTGAGAGCAAGAGAGACAGCAGGAGCAGGGTGAGGGGCAGAGGGAGAAACAGACTACCTACTGAGCAGGGAGCCCAATTCAGGACTCGATCCCAGGACTCTGGGATCATGGTTTGAGCCAAAGGCAGAGGCTTAACCGACTGAGCCACCCAGGTGCCCCCAACACAACCTTTATAAAAATAAAATTAAGAAATCTAGGGAAAACTTTTTCCACAGTGTTTGATAAGTAACAACTATAATTATTTCTGTACAATAATATTTGATCTTCTGAAAGCATTTAAAATGAAAGAGATAAGTCAGCAATAATGTCTATTCTGTGGAAGGGGCTAAAGAGGTTAAGAAATTATCCTATATAAATTGTAGATTCTGGACTGTAAACTAAGTCTTGTGGGTCCTAATTAGAATAACTTTTATAATTATTCCTCAAGTATATAATATGGGTAACAAAAAGTAACGTTTATTGTGTTTTAGCAATAATATTGTGTTTTTCATGTTTTATCTTATTTGGTCCTCAAGCTTTTACTATTATCATTTGTCTTTTACAAATGAGAAAACAGAGATACTGAAGGACGTGAAATTTTTTGACTGTCATACACCTAGCAAATTGTAAAGCCAAGTTTTAAATCCAAGATATAGTATAAGAGAAGCCAGGAATTGTCTCATACTTAATTTCTATTCTATCACTGACTCAGACCATTGAAATTAGGATGTTCAATATGTATTCAATTAAAGTCAGTGGTGTTTTGAATGCCTATTTTATTCTAGGCATTACGCCAAGCAGTGGTGAGTTGACAAACATAAAATAGCATGATTCTTGCCCTTTGGTAGCTTATAGTCTAACTGGTGAGAAATATATAAACATCAAATCTAGAATAAAACAATACATTATCTGAAAAAGAAAATGTATAGATAGAGATCAGAGGAAGCATGTTTAGTTCCAGTCTGGGATTCATGGAAAATTTTCTGGAACAGATAGCAATTCCTGTGTGTCTTGAAGAATGACAGGATGCTACCCAAGTGAGGAAAGGAATACATTCCCAGTGAGAGGAAAGACATAGGCAACCATAAGAGTCATTGATACCTGCCACATCCTGTGAATGTCAGGTTGGTTAAGATTATTTGAGAGAGGTGTTGGAAAAAGAGGCTGGATAATTAAGCCAAGAGCCAGGAGAGTTAATAAAGGTCTTTTAGCCCATGCAGAGAAGTTTGTGTGTTATTCTCTAAGTCAGAGGGAAACTGAGTGCTTGAAGTGGAGAGATGGATGTACTAAGATTTCCATTTAATATAACTCCCTGTAGCAGCAGATTCAAGGATGGATTTGCAAGAGGGCAAAATTAGCCTCACAAATAATTTAGCAAAGACTATGGCAATAGTCTAGTTAAGAAATGATGAAAATTAACTAAAACGACTGGTTCTGTTCCTGGGTAAGACAGAATAAGGACACTTCACCTTCTCTCCCACTGAACACAGCTAGAATCTGGACAGAATGCATGGAACAGCTAATTAGGACTTTGAAAAGTTAAATAGTAGCAAGTGTAGTAAAGAAGACCAGAATTCCAAGTACTGCTGAATTGGTTTGCAGTTTACCACTTTTCCTTCTGACCTGAACTCAAGGCAGCATGAAACTCAAGTGGGACCTTGATGCAGACAGAAAGAACTCTAGAAGAATCTTTAGAGTTCTTTTTTTTTCTTAATCTTGTTCTCGGTCTATTTATTTATTTATTTTATTAACATATAATGTATTATTTGTTTCAGGGGTACAGGTCTGTGATTCATCAGTCCTACACAATTGACAGCGCTCACCATAGCACATACCCTCCCCAATGTCTATCACCCAGCCGCCCCATCCCTCCCACCCCCCACCACTCCAATAACCCTCAGTTTGTTTCCTGAGATTAAGAGTCTCATGGTTCTTGCTACAGAAGAAGGGTAGGGAACCTCTAACACTCAGAAAGCAGAAAGGCCCTGTTTTGTTTTGTTTTCTTTTCTTTCTGTTCTTCTTTTCTCCAATCTCTTGATTCCTAGTCTTCCAGTCAGTCTGCTGGTGGCCACTATGTCCAGCAGTGGCAACAGTGCAATGAGATCCTACAGAAGCCAAAACTGTGAAGGAGGAGAACCTAAGGGAAGCTCAGGTCCTAAGGCATCAGAACATATTAAAGATTTTGAGAAGTGAATTTAGAGAGTATCAACCAGTTTCTCAGACTGACCACTGGATAGTATACATTCAGGACAGATCTGGGTAACATTTCAAAGCCTTTGAAATAGCATTGGAACCATGGTCAACAGAAGACAAATTGGAACTTGTGGCCAGGACCAGGTCAATTGCTAAAACTGAAATTCGAACATCCTCCATAGAATTCAAACAAGACCCAGCATCCACACTATAATACTGACAATGCACAGAACATAATTTAAAATTACTTGGTATGCAAAGAATCAGCATATCTTAATTGGCTTGATACATATGTTGTCATTATCTATCAAGTACTTGAGGGCAGCTTTTAAAAATAGTGTTTAGCAATCAAATATGAACATTCTTAAAATGCATGAGAAACTAGAAAGAAATAGAAAAGAAATTCAGCAAAGAAATAGAATATATAAAGAAAAAATAGAAATCTAAACTAAATATAAAAACAACAACAACAAATTGATAACTCACATGTTTGGTTTAATAGCAGAAGGTAGTTGCAGAGGAAAAAAATCATAACCTAGGGATAAGCAAAATGTTCTCAGACGTGACACCAGTGACTAGAACAAAACATCAAATTTTGAAAATGGATAAATTGGGCCTTTTCAAAATTTACAACCGTTGCTCTGCAAAACAAACAAACACACAAACAAACAAACAAACAAACAAACACTGTTGAGAATATCAAGAGTATAGGGGCACCTGGGTGGCTCAGTCGTTAAGGGTCTGCCTTCGGCTCAGGTCATGATCCCAGGATCCTGGGATCGAGCCCCGCATCGGGCTCCCTGCTCCGCGGGAAGCCTGCTTCTCCCTCTCCCACTCCCCCTGCTTGTGTTCCCTCTCTCGCTGTGTCTCTCTCTGTCAAATAAATAAAATCTTTAAAAAAAAAAAAGAGAGAGAACATCAAGAGTATAAAAAATATAAGCTATACACTGAGACAAAATATTTGCAAATCCCATATCCGGTAAAGGACTTGTATCAAGAATATATAAAGAACTCTCAAAATTCATCAATAAGTAAATAAACAACTAATTTTTTTAAAGGCAGGGGGACATATGACATGAACAGACATCTCATCAGAGGATATGAGGATAGTAAATAGTATATGAAAAACTTTTCAACATTATCAACTATTAGAAACTATTAGAACTATTAGAAAAATGTAAATAAAACCCAGTATGATATACCACTATTAACCTATTACACTGTTTAAAGTATATATATATATATATATATATATATATATATATATATATATTATACATACATATGCTGACGAGGATGCAGAGCAACTGGAACTCAATATTTTGCCGGTAGGAATGGAAAATGGTATAGTCACTCCAGAAAATAGTTTGGCAGTATCTTATAAACATACATATCATATGACCTAGAAATCCTACTCCTGGCCATTTACCCTAGAAAAATGGAAACTTGTTTACACAAAAACCTATACATGAATGTTTATAGCAAAACTCTGTTCATAATTGCCATAAACTGGAAATAGACCAGATGCTTTTCAATGGATAAATGAATTGTGGCAAGTCCATGTAATTAAATTCTACTTAGTAATTAAATGTTATGAACTGATACACATAATATAGAATATTATAGCATAAGGCATTTTGCTTTACATCGAGAATAGTTTGGCTCCCAATTCTTTGGCAGCTCCGGGGTGTCTGATTATGGTACTCCCTTTACTTAAACATCTTTTGTGCTTCCCATCATTTGCATGATGAATGTGAACTCTCTGAGGGTGATACTGAGCCTGGTCCACACTCCCATAGTAATGAAATCACAGAAAAATGTGTAAATACACATTTTATTTTGTACTGTTTAATAAAATCTATCAGTAGCAATTGAATTAACAACTTCGTGTAGTAGCCAACACCATTTTTATCTGTCTATATATGTATGTATTTTATTTGATGCACTCATACATATCTCTCTCTCTCTCCTGTTTCCATCTCTCTGTGTCCCTCCCTTCCTGAAACACACAATAGAAATCCCACACTGTTCTTTTGGCCCATATTGACTTCCTTTTCCTCTAAGGTCATGTAATACCTCTTGTCTCTGCAAGTTATCTCAAAGTACTCAAAATCTAATTTGTATTATCAATTTCTTTTTATGTGTTTACATACTGTCTAAGTGGATTTTAAGATCCTTGAGAATAGAGATTTTATGTCTTATATCAGACTATGCTTATGTTAACGTTGCTTAAAATTCTTTAGTTCCTCACTAGTGCTTGAATGGTATGTTCCAAATATATTTGCATAGCAGACAGGGTCCTTGATGGCCTCACCCAAAACCACCACAACTTATTTCAGCTTTTCTAACCAGTCATAAGCATCGACCAGCTAAGTTAGTGATCGCTTCTTTAACTTCCTATGATTTTTTACGTTTCTTATCTTTTCCTGTAATGTTGCCTTTGTCTGGAATGTCTACTCCTTTCATCTCCAGTGAACTTCTGGGCAAATTACATAGAATCTCTTCCCGGATAAAGGTATCATTCCTTCATCTGGCCTCTGTCTCATCTTGGTATAGCTATGTATCATCTTATACTATGTTCATGCTCTATGTCTGTTTACTCTATCACAGTAGATTTTTTGATAGTAGAAACTGGTTTTAACTCTTCTTTGAAGCTCTAGAACCTATTTTAAATGCAATGTTAAAAAATAAAGATACAGAATAAATAGCTTTGAATAAAGAAATTGAAGATTTTCTTCTAGTGCCTAGCAAAGTGTCTTACTAAGTGTCTTACTCAAAATAAGGTAATGGAAGACAGCATAAAATATAATAGAAAGGTATCAAATATTTCATGAAGATACAGATTTGAATCCAGTTCAACCTCCTTAACAAATCATCTTAGTAGATTTGATTTCTTCTTGTGATTAAAAAAATGGATATGGAGGAATACCATTATATCTAGGAAATTCAGTAATTATGTATATTAATTCCTTTCGTAAGATGTTAAAAGAGGAACCCTAGACAGACAGATATGAATTAAGTTATTTAACTACAGCTTTTCCAATTTTTTTTTATTTAGCAACAAACCACTTTCCTAATAAAATCCTCCTTAGGACCCCAGTTTTGGGGGAGGCCAAGGGGAACAGAATACCAGGAATATCATCATTTTGCTCCCATACGCACACATGGACACATACAAATTTTGCACACCCTGGTGTTCCCTGAGGCAGTTCTGCTAAAATATGAGGAACATACATGAAAAGTTATTCTTTTAAATGATAGAAAATAAAACACAAAGCAAATCATATATAGGAAGGCAGCTGATAAAATAAATGCTAACTTTTGAATCAGAAAATGTAGATTGATTACTTGGTCTTAATGTGTTGTATTTATAGGAACTTTTCAATTCACCTAGTCTTCTTAGCTTCACTTTTTAAACCTTTTAAATGGAGATAGTTATGCCCACCTACATAGGCACTGTCAATCTTAAGTGTGAGAACAAAGGTAAAGTAAATTTTAAATTGTAGAAAATTTTACTAATATGAGGAACTATTTTTATTGTTATTAAGACTTAGACACTATGGCTTTCAATTATTTATAATTTTACTTTGTGAGTATTTGAAGATTATGGTAAGAAGACATAGTGAAAGTTGTACCTATTGGCTGCCAAGAACAGCACCTATGTTCTTTCAAATCAAGAAGAAAATAGAAAGCAGACATATGGTAAATCATGGGATCATAATTTTAATTTGCCTAGATGAAGTAAATGATTCTGTCATTGGATTAGAAATATCCTAATCCACGGAGTGGGAAAGATGAAATAATTCTACCTTAGTGATATGGTGTTTATGCCTTGCCAAATAACTACCATAATTCTCAAGTTAGATGCCACTTGTACAAAACACTGGACTTAAAATCATTTGTACATTTGGAAGTGTTTATGTCTTCAAGGATAAATTCTTATACTTTTGATAATTAGTCTTTATGATTCTACCATTATAAACCAGAAACAAAGTAAAGTATTGTTTGTTTGTTTGTTTGTTTTTACAAAGTAAAGTGTTGTATTTGCAATCTTTTGTTTAACTTTGAAGATATAAACATTTAAAAAAATTTAGAAAAGAGAGAGAAAAGTAAAGATCTTGGGAGACCACAGATATTAAGAGCTAAAAAATAAATAATTCTACTAAACAATATAAAAATCAAGAAGGGTTGCCTACTAATAAATGAAAAGAAAGACAGCAAGGGGTCTGAAGTAAATCTGTGATTTTTACCATGCCTTGGTGGTTACTGTACCCTGAGAAGCAATCTTTTTTTCATTGTAAAAGACAGTATGGAATACAAAAAGACTTTCAAGGACAACAGGAAATAGCTGCCACACTCTGCTTTATATTTCCAAAAAAAAGCAAAAAGAAAAAAAAAAAAAACAACAAAACTCAGAACAACAAAAAATAATCCACCACAGTGACCTAGTTGAGAAATGCTGGCCAAGATTGGTAGTGCCTTTGATCCATTCATTTTCAACAGGAAAGAAGTGGTCTGAACAGAAAGATCACAGGCAGTAAGAACATTCTTTTAATCATTTGCAGAGCATAGATTTTAGCTGAAACTAGACAATGAACTTTCCTACAATAATTCATGAAAAAAAAAAGTCAAGAGCCTGAAATAGGAAAACAATTCCATGCTTTTTCCTTTTCCTTAGATATAGGAGAAATGATCTACATGATGGAAGCACATTGCTGAAAACGTTCATAGTAAAATTGGTCATTGTGTAAGCATCATCAAGGAAAGAGAAATGGGAATCTAGGTATGACACTCTATCCAGATTTTATAAAATGTATTTCATGGTAAGCCAGGTGATAATAGGCTCATTTCACAGAGGAATAATAAACAATTATGGATTTCTGTACTTGTCAAGATAGGCACATGGGCAGGATACTAAAAGCATATAGAAGTGACACAAGTAAATCTGAGCAGCTTGTCTAATAGCTTGTCTAGGAAGCTTGTCTGCTTCACCAGAGCAGGATGACCTCTGAGATGAGTTTTGAACTGTGGATGAGAGTTTGTTAGATGAAGAAGAGGTGAAATCACCATGGAGGTATGTAATGGGTCTAGGAAATTACAAGTAGGGGACTTCCGATAGAAAAAGGTAATCCAACAAAGATTAAAGAGGAAAGTACAGGTTTGGAGATGATTCTCTCTTACCTTGCACATTTCTTCACACCTACGTATTAACAGACAATGCGCTCAGATTAATCTACATTCTTGAATATTAAAGATAAAAAGTGTTTTCCTCCAAAGATATGGCCAAATAGCAAAGATAAAGCTGTCTCCCTTTCCTTCTCAGAGAAGATCTGCTTACACTCCTGGGTAATAAAGACAATACTGCTCTCCAGAGAGAATGGTCAGATTTTGCTTGCAGCCTCCTTATGAAATTAGGGGTTTCCTGAACTCATTTCTTCAGTTATGACATAGACACTGAGAGTGCAACATCTATCAAGACTCACAACCACAACAACCCCTATAAGACTTGAGGGGAAGACGAGTTGAACATAAAGCTATTGTAGCCTTCTGTTCTATGACTAATAAATGGTCCATATTTAGTTGAGCTCACTGTCTCCTTAGCAGCCTATGTTATGGAAACATGTTGAGCCAACTTAGCAGTTACTCTCATGATGCCAATTAGGAACTCTTTGACCATTTGACAGTGGTGAGGGTCAGGCAGGAAATAAGGTAAGAAAGGCTAGATGAAGAGGGTGATATATGTTAAACCACATGCCAGCACGCCTCTTAAACAAAAGCCAAATCAAGTCTGCTCCTACCCACAAATAAATATAGTTAGGCAGAGTGCTAAATTTAGATATAGGGCCTCATTTGGCTTAAAAGATGATTAGCAAAAAAGAAGAATTTCATATTATCTTTATGTTTAAGTAACCTGTAGAATTACTTGGATTTGCCTGGAGAAGGGCTAATATTCCCAGATCCTTGTTGAATTTTACAATGATACTACTTTACAAACATGTCAAGCAAGGACTTTGGGAGTTTTTAAAAAATATATTCCCTGTAGTTAAGAAAAGAACAAGCTATTGCTCTGCTTTTATTATGTATTAATAAATCAATTCCACAGGTTTAAAAATTTACCATATATTGTGCCTATTCTGAAAGTGGATGTTGAATTCCTTGAATTGCTTTAAGTTATATTCAAGTAAGAATATACATTTCTTCATATGAAACACATGTAGAATGCATTGACAACCTCATATTGGTGAATAAGAATTGTAGCATGAGGTTATGATTGTCAGATTTTTATTTTGTTTTGTTTTGTCTTGTCTTTGTTTTGTTCTATGGTGACTGATTTTTATGCCAAACTGGAAGTTGTATAAACCCTGTGTCCAAAAAAAAAAAAAAAAAAAAGTAAATTGGGACACACAGCTTTGTTGACAGGTTTGATTTTATCATCAGTGTGAAGGCATATTGGTTATTTATAATGCTGTTTGTGCAGTTTTGGTGCAATCATTATTTAACCTTCAAATATTCTTTGGATGTTTTGATAACAGAATAATATGAAACCCCTGCATTTAGGAGTTCATGATACTCATTTTGCTCACTATCTAAAGTATAGGACATCCTCACTTAGATTTCTTATCTGCAATAGTCAATCTAGGGGAAAATATTCAGTATAATGCAGGTATGATACTATATCAGAAAATAAATGCATTGAGCATGTAGTACATATATACAAATTCAGAACCTTGTCTTTCAATATAACATATTTTGTCAGTATAAGAGCTGACTCAGTAGGATGTCTTCCTGTATAATAAAACACTTTATATCTTAAACAAGCAAGAGCTCTCAGAGTTACCATAGATGTGGATATTTGATCCTCCTAAATGTAGATTTATAATACCTCATTTACCTGGAGCTCAGACTTCTGGTATTCTCATCTTAAACCTCAAACTGAATAGATACAAAAATTTCATAGCTACCACAAAACCACCAGTTGTAAATATTATATTCATATGGCATAGTTAATAAGAGTTGAAGGAGATTTCAGAGACTATTAACATGACTATTTTCTATTGCTGATAAAGAAGCTAGATTCAAAAAAATGTAATTATTTGAAGGTCACCAGTTTATTGGTAACTGAGACAGTAGAAGAATCCAGCCTTTCCAGAGGTCAACTCACTGCTTTTTTTTGTTCAAAAGCACACTTATCATCACCCGCTACCTTCTCAGATACTTCAAATTACATTACCCCATGCTAAAAATCTCCACTTGAATCACAAAGATTTGCATGAGCCCAGTGTTCATGATGTTATGGTCATAGACAAAGGATTAACATCTTTCCCTTCTATTCACTCTCTGTGCACTGTAAGGTCCGTGAAGAGAGCCACTCACAGAACAGTAATGAAATGAGATATGAAGACAACTTTATTATCCTAATGTAGAGCTCTCTTACAAATCAGAGAACCTAAACCTTTAGTTTTATTTGGAATCTGCCACTGCCCCTGAAATGAAATTCTGGATGGGCTGCATATTACAAGAAGCTGAAAGCAAAACTATACCTATGTGATCCTGTGGAGCAAGGAGGGAGTATTGCAGGAGGAAGGAGATGAAGTGGAAAAAGAGAAAAGAACACAAAGTCGTAGTTCTTGTGTAGTTTACTAGATGATGATCATAGTTCTAAGTATTTTATGGATATAGTCTCATTTAATAATTGCAACTCATTAAGGTGAGTGCGTTATTTTATATTTTACAGATGATAAAAGTGTGGTAGAAAAGATTAAGTATTCTGTCAAAAATCACACAGCTGAGAAAGTTAAGATCACAGAGCCAGTGTTCTTAACCACTACATTCAACTGCCTGTCTATGTACATGAGTGTTTGTGTGTTTCTGTGTATATATTTATGTATATAAATATGTACGAATACATATACATTATCCCTATATACTGAGAGATAGGGAAGGAAGGTAGGCAAGAGAGAAGAGGAGGGGGAGGGGAAGAGAGAAGAAGAAGAAGAAGAAGAAGAAGAAGAAGAAGAAGAAGAAGAAGATGATGATGATGATATTTGGAAACAAATTGGATAATTAGCATTCTTTCAAAGTACAGCTGAAAAAATTTACCCATCTAGCTATATAAAAGAGGAAAAAACATCATATTTAAAATATTCATCGATCATGGCCACTAGTAAACCTGATCTAATCAATGCCATGAACTCTGATCAATTATCTCATATTCCCTCTTCTTAGAAACCAGCAAAGGGATATATATATATATATATATATATATATATATATATATATATATATAAACATATAATATATATTAATAATATATAATTATAATATGTATAAATGGCCTGGTGGAACAGGGATATCATTGTGCAGTAAAGAGAAAATTTGTTTTCTGAGGAATATAGATGTGGGTTTGAAACTACTCCTGCAACTTTTGAAATTTATTAAGGTTCACTGAGCCTCAGTTTGTTTACCTCTACAAAGTACAATTTTAAAAAGTAAGTTCTAATTTATCCCTATTTACTCCTCCGTGCCCTACAGTTTTCACAGCTCCTACCCATCCACTAAAGTAGCCGTCACCAATAACGCTACTACACTGAGAATGTTCTTGCGATTTCCTGACTGTGTTTAGCAGTTCCTTGCATTTTACTTTGCTCAAATTCATGTGTCCAACTACTTGCTGGTAAACCCCCCATGTCTTTCAGCTAACTCAGTTTAAGGAGCCTAAAAGACTCATCATCTTTGTTCTCCAACATGGCTCTCTTTTCTTTGTTGCCTGTTTGAACAGCATTACTTTTATTCCAGTTACTCAATCTGGAAATTTGGAAACCATACTACATTCTTTCCTTTCATAGCCAAGCAGTCATCTCTCATTGTTAGTTCCTTTCTTTTTTCTCTCCTTTGCTGCCACCATTATTTTTCTACTGTACAGATACATTAGGTTGAGTACAGGTGCTCCTACTCTGGCATTTCCCCTGGCTTTTCTGATCCAGCCCTGACACAACTGCCATGTTGATGCATATAAATGAAAATCATATGTTATTGCAAGGCCTAAAACCATTCAATGATTTATCAGAGCTGTCTACATAAAGCTCCAACTTTTTGGTTTACCACATATTAGGATTTCTCAACCTTGGCAGTATTGACATTTTGGGCCAGATAATCTGGGGGGGCGGGTATTAAGGTAGAGGGATGGGGACTGTCTCATACATTATAGGAAGTTTAGCAGCATCTCTAGTCTTCACTAGATGCAGTTGCACATCCTACGTATTTTGACAACATATATACGTGCCCTGGCATTGCCAAATGTTTTCTGGGGACCAAATCTTCAGTGGTTGAAAACCTCTGGTGTACCTGATCTGGCTACTGCATTTTTACTTCCCTACAAAAATACACACCATATTTTATAACTTTCCCTATCACAAATTCTTCATTTCAGCCACCCCCCACTTCCATTTTTCTAAACATATCCTGCTTTTCCATGCCTCCGAGCTTTCCTATGACTCTGCTCATAGTGATCCTTTACCTTATAAAGTCTTTTCCTTCATCTAGGTAACTCTTACCTATTAATTTAAAAACTCAGCTCAGGCATCGCTTTGTCTTTGGAAGTCTTTCCTCTTGCTGATCTACATGAATTCTGAAAATACCTTTATCAAAGTACTTAAACTTTTTAGACTAAAACAAACAAAAAAAAACTAGTTTCTGTCATACTGGATATTCTTGACAATAAACATCATATCTTACCTGGCTTATATTCCCAGTGCCTTGACATAGATGACAACCTGATTAATGTTTGTTTTTGTGAATGAATATACTCCTCATAGGAATAAAAGAAAGCACTTATATAAGGCTTCGTGTTTAGTGTCCTGCACATGGGAATCATGAGGTGAATGTTAATTGCTTTTTTTATGTGTTTCCTACACCTCCTAACAGAATTATTTATACTGGGCTAATAAAGAACAAATAAGTCTTGGTTTTGGGGTTTTCAAATTTTGAAATATTAGAGAAGGTGTTAGAGACTTGTAACTCACTTTTTAGCTGCATACACTATCAATCCAGTAAGATTGGTCTTTCTCTAGTCATCTGTTCAACCTTGCTGCTTTCTCACACCAGCCTTCACATTCTCTTCTACATAGACCTCTGCCCTCTCCACCTATACAAACCCTCAGAGGCCCAACTCAATCACAAGTGCTTCCCTGAAGACTTCTAGTTTATGTCATTTTTTTCCCTATCATAAGAAAACTATTCTTTTTTGGTCTTTAATCACAAAATTCTAAACAAATTAAGTTCATTTCCCTTTTACCTAAAGTAGAGGGAAAATATTGTAAAGAAGACAAAGACCCATTAAAGACAATCAACCTGGAAATACAGGTAATAAAAAAAAATCTGAACAGCAAACATAGAACTATGCTCTTCAGTAAGTCTACAACTGTCTGCAGTGACTTTATCTCTCAAGAGATAAATGTTGAATAATTGCACTGTTTGGGAAATCATGGAAATATATAATACATTGTAAATGATTTCCAGCAAAAATGGTTAAATACAGATTTAACCCTTAAAAGGACACTTAATAAACAAAAATAATTTTGCTTTTCTGCAGCTCTTTATTAACGTAGAATGCAAAATACATACCCATGAATGTTGGTTTGTTTTCCAGATGGTGTCTGCATAAAGCCAGTATCTATTAAATCTCCTTGTTGTATAGAATTTGGAAACTTATGTCATCAAATTGTGGTACTAACCCTGAAACTGCATGATGGCATTGTCTCTATAACCTCATTTGTAAGAGAAAGAGACCTTTAATATTCAATCTGTGAATTTAATGGCATGATTCGTATTTTTAAACCATTTTCTATGGAGCTGCAAGGTTACAAATATTCTATCTGTAAGAAGAGTTCTTTATAATTCAGTTTTCTATTCCCCATGTTGAATGGAGGTCTTTGTCTTTACAATAGATTGCTCATTGGGGAAGGAAAAACACCATGCTGAATAAAAGATTTTACTCTGGAACTACATATGTGAAAATTTTTTTAATTTTTTTTAATGTGAAAATTTTAAATGAAAGGAAACTTACTGTGCTATTTTATATTTGCCAAGGTTTTTGTATTATCAATAAGCAGCTAGTAATTTCTTTCTATATAAAGAAACCAGTACCTGTGTTTTGGTTATTGACATTATCTTTCTTTATTATTTAGACTTTTAAATATAAGAAAAGTGTCCTCAAAATCAGACTTCATGCTTTTGTTTTGAATCAGTAATTTAGTAATATTTATTACAAAGATTGAACAATATCAAATGCATAGAGCCTTTGTGAAAATTAAATGAGAAGCACAAATATATCCAAAGGAAACCTATTTCCCTCCCCAACCTCTTAGTCTAAAGTAAATATATTTTCATTTTTAGATCTCTTGCTAAAAATGATTTTAAAAATTGAGCTATGTAAGGGAAATAGAAAAGAGACAGTTATTTGAGGAGTGAGAATCTGAAATAACATGAAAAAAGCAAAAATAACGTGAAAGAACACACACACACACGTATGCACACACACACTAAGAGGAAGAAGAAGAAGAAGAAGAAGAAGAAGAAGAAGAAGAAGAAGAAGAAGAAGAAGAAGAAGAAGAAGAAGAAGACCAATAAGTGTGTGCATGAGCACATTGAGTACATTTTGATAAGGGTTCTTTCTTTTGGTTTTTTTCTTTTCCTTATAATTTGGTATACAAAGGCAGGAACATTTGTATTACATATTTATTTTATGATTAACATTACTTGGTCACTATTTCTGCTTATGCTATTGTTTGAGGGAGACTGTGCTTTTATTTTTATTTATTTATTTATTTTTGCCCTGTGTTGCAATGGCATCTATTTTTCCCCTCTCATCTGGACTCTGGGTTTGTAGAAAGGTTAGAAAAGTCCACTGGACCAGAAAATTAGTGATGAGTGAAACTAAGATATCTGGAGGTTCAGCCAAGTTGGGGTTAACACCTAGGAGTCTAGATATTTATTGGGAGTAGCAAAAGACCTCTTGAGTCTACATAAATGACCTGTGAATTTTGTGATAGAAGGCATTTTGACAAGGCTTTCAGGATTTCTTGTATTCAGAGAGAGCAGAAATCTTTGAGAAGACCCATCATGCCTTAGATCAGAATACAGAGTTTAGGGAATATAAAAATAAGAGAATAGAAAAAAAAATTAAACCTCTTACAAGAATTGGGGTTTAAATTTAAAAGCTAATGTTTGCAGGTTTTGCATTTTTCTTTAAAATAGCTTGTTTGGGGCCCCTGGGTGGCTCAGTCGGTGAAGCGTCTGCCTTCGGCTCGGGTCATGATCCCAGGGTCCTGGGATCGAGCCCTGTGTCCGGCTCCCTGCTCAGCAGGGAGCCTACTTCTCCCTCCCTCACTCCCCTGCTTGTGCTCTCTCTCTCTCTCGCTATCTCTATCTCTCTCTGTCAAATAAATAAATAAAATCTTTAAAAAATTAAAAAATAAAATAGCTTGTTTATTTTATTGGATCATTAAAAATAAAGATTTATTTTATACTTGGCTTTTGGATTTGAGAAATATGCCAGATTTATACTGGAGTTTCTATTGCTATTATTTATTTTTTCCTTTGAGGGGTGAGTTGAAGGCATTGTGGAACTACAGAGTGTTAAGTTTTAAGACGGAAAAAAAAGATAAGCAAGAGACCACGGAGTTTTCATCTGTGTCAAGGGTTCATGTTTTGTCCTAGCTAGTTTGCCTACCTCAGGAAGAAATAGCTAAGCCAAAAGGGATGTTAGCAATAGTAGTAACAGTAGCAGTGATTATAATAATAATTTAAAACAAAATATCATTGTTGTTGTTGTAGGTGTTATTGTATTCTCCAGAATATCACACACTGTGCTAAGCATTTTACATGTATTACCTTATTTAATCTTCTTTATAACCTGCTGAGGAAGATATTATTGTCTTTGTTTGGCAGGGGGTAAACATACATGAAAATTTTCTCAGGCTAAAATAACAACTAATAAAGCTGGGATTGTAATGTAGAATATTGAGACCCTACGACCCATGTTTTACCAGATGCACTATTTTGCAAAATCAGTAACTTGGAAGGAGAGGTGCCATAGTTTTTGAATATTTGAAATTAAATTCAAGATGTCTACAAACCTATATTTGTGACTCTAAGGATAACAGCTTGAGAAGGGAAATATGTGAAATTGTGGTATAGAGGAGACATTTTAAATTAATTCACATCATTGGTGAAAATGCTTAGCATCTTTGATTTCTACCTCTTCCCCTATGTTCTTTATTTTTTTAATTTAAATTCAATTAGCCAACATATAGTACATCATTAGTTTCAGATGTAATTTTCAATAATTCATTTGTTGCATATATGCTCTTTAACAAGATGATATTTAAGGTATTGGGAAATGTGTCATCTTTTAACTCAGTCTCATACCAAAGAGGAATATTCTTAATAGTTTAAGGGGTGGTCTGTGTTGGTTCAAGAGTCACCCTTTCACAACTAATGAATCATTGAATACGACATCAAAAACTAATAATGTACTATATGTTAGCAAAGTGAATTTTAAATAAATAAACAAACAAACAACTCTGTACTTTCTGCAATAGTTTTTTTTTTTTTAAATTTATGATCATTTAAAATGCTAAATAAAGGGGTGCCTGAGTGGCTCAGTCGGTTGGGTGTCTGCCTTCGGCTCGGGTCATGATCCCAGAGTCCTGGGATTGAGCCCCGCATCTCACTGGGTTCCGTGCTCGGCAGGGAGCCTGCTTCTCCCTCTCCCTCTGCCTGCCCATCTGCCTACTTGTGATATCTCTCTGTGTGTCAAATAATTAATGAAATCTTTAAAAAAATGCTTAAATAAAAATTTCGAAATACTGTGTTATACATCTGAAACTAATATAATGTTGAATGCCAATTGTACTTCAATAAAAAAATAATATAATAAACTGCTTAAACACTCCAAGAAAATAAAAAAGAGTCACCCTTTCCAGCTGCTTCTTCCCAGATTCCAAAAAGAGAATGAGTGTAATGTCTTCTTTGCCTTCAGGTTATCCCCTAAACAATTTACATACCTAGGGAGGGCTTGGTGAAATCTGAGGCTCAGGTTCTAATGTCTCTCTTTCTCTTTTCTTCTCCCAAAAATATCCCTGTACCACGGAAATAGATATTTTCTTTTGCTTCTCTATTTAACATTTATTACATTATGGGGAGACACACCTCTAGCATGGCATTGTTGTACTATGCTCTATTTGAAAAGATGTTTTGCCCACTCATAAAGCCTGTTGTTTTGCTTAAAGAGGAACATGTCTGTCCACTCTTGGCCTAGATTGATACAAATTCAGGGTTCAGTTTCAAAAGTAGAAAGCTTCTCAGGAATATGATTTAAGGTGTAAAAAAATGCATTGGTTTAACTTTCTAATATTAATATTAACTTCAAAAAGTTCCAAGCTTCAGTAATCAATGCCACTGTTGACAATGGGATCCCCACAACAGGGGGCATTACCTCCTGTGGGCCCATGAAATACTATATTGAAAGGAGGTGAGACAATTTCCTTTACAAGATTAGAGACCAGAAGAATGTACTGCTAGGACCAGTTGTGTGGCTTTGAACAAGGCATTTCTATTTAAATGTTCTTCCTTATAAAATGTATTAGCTGTTTTTCCTACCATATATCTAGATAATGGAGGTAAGATTGCTTTGTAAACTACAGATTTTAAAATATAAGCTTTTAGAATTCATTTTCATAGTCTCTGAGACATAAATGACCAATGGGGGGAAACATTACTGTTTATTTATCTACAGCCTTTAGAACTATAAAAAAAGATTAGGGTTTTTAAATTTTATTTTTATATTCCAGAACTCTTTCTTTTCACACTCTTTATGATAATTCAAAACCAACAGAAAAATCCCAGGTGTGAGCAGTAGAAAGTTCTAAATAAAATACTTGCCAAGATAACCTTATAACCTGGAACGGATGCTTCATCATAGGTATTTTGAAAAAATAAGGGTTATTTAGTGATTTATGAATCCACACTATCTTCCAGAGCATCCTTTTCCATGAACATATATATTGTACCTTATTATCGCAGTGGTTGCAAAAAGGTTTACAGGGAAACAAAGACATACAATACTAATCTCAAGGAGACCTAACACAAGCAAAAACTGTTCAACATATGGAGGAAATTTGTAAAAAACACATATTACTTCGATAACAGTTATTTAAACCATAAGAGGTTATCTTATAGATGTACCCTAGTTCATATCTGTTATTTTTGTTTCCTGGGTTCTGTTCACCATTTTCTTGCTGAAAGAACCCAATTTTTTTTTTACTAAACGATCACTTCTCTATATACTCTACATTAGTTTAAGTTCTCCAAGAAGGCAACACTAAGACAATATTAAACATGCAAGAGATTTATAAGAGGGGAGGGTACAAAAACTTCAAGGAGAGCTTTCAGACAGCCATAACTTCTGACACCTGTGGTGAGAGAGAGTGAAGGAGAGAGGAACGGAATAAGAGGAGTTTCAGATTGCAGCATCATTTCAAGAAAGGTTAAGCTAAGCCAGTGGGGATCCCTGAGCCAATGTCATCCATTGAAAGAGTCCCCTCTGTCTTGGGAATGGGACAGCACTAGTCCTCTGCTCCTCCAGTGCGTCAGGAAATGTCTAGGATCCACACACGTGAAGCATGGCCACAGCATACATGCAGTGGTAGGTGGAACCAAGGAGGCAGTTTCTGGGATTGTCAGACAGTTATGATCCCCTCATTAAGAAGTCTGAGTGGTCCACTTTCATGGCTGTTGCAACTCTCAATTCACTTACATCTGGGGATTTTACTTAACTTCCGGCTCCAAATGGTGGACACATGGATCAGTTCTGGCCAATCGGAGTGTTGTATTTTCAGCGGCCGGAGATGTTGGTTCAGAGATGGGCAGGTGTGGTGCTTATAGCCAATGAGAAACAAGGACTCTTTTTGGTATTGTTGGAAGAGGAGCTTATATTCTCTAAACATTTAGCTGTTACAAAATCTTTTATGGAGTGCAACCACTAAATCAGCACAGCAAAGTCAGAGCTATGAAATAGGCTGAGCTCTGATGACAATTTTTCACCCCTTTTATAAAACTGTACCTGATTTCTTGACATTTTAGTTTTATGACCAATGAATTTATTCAATACTTTCTGATACAGCTAAGGATTGCTGAAATGCTTTGGGTGACTAGATGAGGGCTGACTCCACAAAGTCTTCAACTAAGAATGTTGAGGTCCACAGCATTGGGACTGCCTTATACGTTCTTTCTCTGCATATCCTAACACGGACCTGCCACACAATATTTTTTTATACCACATACTTTGCAGTTAATAAAGATTTGTTTAATGCATTAACAGAGTTTTCACCAAAGAACAAAGTTTTAGGAAAAGAAAGGGAACTCTGTAACAAAAACATTTTCTTTTGTCTTATAAACCCTCATGAAATGAAGTTCTTTAGAGTGTTCTTAAATACAGTTCTCACTCTAAATCCTTAGAAAAACAGTGCAAAAGGCCCTTGCTATTCCTTATCTGTGTGACATAAAGGTCTCATATATCATTCCATTGAATCACTTAACAATAAACAATGGAGAAGCAGGTGTAGGTAGAGATGTGTATTTTCTCTTTAATTTTAGTTGGAACAGCAAGTCCTGTAAGTAGAATGTCAAGAGAATGAGGAAGTACATCATAACTCTCTCAGTTGAAAGTAAAAATACTGAACAGCCAGTTACTTGGTAACATCTCTCCTTAAAGCATCTTAACAAACTGCCAACATACAACTGCCTGGACAGATCCACCCTGCAGGTTTCTGTAGGTCAGATGTAACCACTGATCATTGCCTCCACTGGCTTCAAGGAACAAGAGAGCCTAAATGAGGTAGGAGTGTCAACCCACAGTAGGTAGCATCATTGATTTTAAATCACACTTTTATTTTTTCCTTTCCTATATCCCACAAGATTGAGAATGGAGAATTTCAAGTTTTAATTAAAACATTCTCTGAGGTTTTTTGTTTGTTTGTTTTTGTTTTTGTTTTTGTTTTGTCATCTGTAAAAATTTGTAATTCTACATTTTGTTATTTTATTTTTCTACACAGTTATGAAGAAAAATGGTTCCAGGAGAACTACCTATCCACTTGTAAGGGTGATCACAGTGAAGTCAAAAGGTTGGCATAACTATTACCAAATTAAAATGAATTGGCAGGCACTATTATGTCTATTTAGGAGGGCCTCATTTCCTTTACTATGAAGATAGTTATGAAATCTCATGATGAATTGTATAAAGTTTTGCTGAAGAACTTTACCATTCAAGTTATGGCCCACAGTCTAGAAGCATTAGCATCATCTGAAAACCTATTAATAAACAGAATTTCAGACCCCATTCCAGACCTATGGAATCAAAATCTGTCTTTTCACAAAATCCCCAGGTAATTTGTATGCTCATTAAAGTTTGAAAAACATGGCTCTAGATCAAAATATCATAGGATCAGGAGATATTATTTCATATTAAAGTTAAAAATCTAGTTGCTTAGGATTTAGGTTTTCTAACCTATAATATCATTGAGCCTTTGCATTCCAATTTTTCTTCTCCTTTTCTTGTAACCCAGCAAGACAGATTTGACTCATGTATTACATGTTGCTATATAAAATTGAAACAAGAAAAGCACGGCAGGTTCCAATTTGATACACTGTGACAGACTATGGATCAAGAAGACTACACTTGACAACTGTTTTATCTACCTGAATATGCATGCAACAATTTGGCTAATCCCCAAAGTCAATGTTGGTTACAGTTGATTGATAAAAGTGTGCTTCCTTATTCAAGGTCAAATTAATTTGTAAGAATTTTCTTTTGCTTACTGAGCATCTTCCATGAGGAATTCTAGGCTGACATTATAACTGTGCATACACTTTCTAAATGTATAAAACTAAATGTATAAACCTAAATGTATAAACCTCCCTTCTACTTCAGTGTATCTGATATGTTGTATGAAGACACACACACACACACACACACACACACACACTCTTCTAGAAAATTTCAGGTTATTCAGATTTGCGTCTCATGACCTGAAATAATTTAAAATTACAGATGGTACTTGAAAATGTCGTGAGAGTACTTTTATACAAGAGTAGAAAACAAAACTACTTTTTGGAGACTACATAATAGTCTGATTTGACAATGTTGATGGTTGAAGAATAAAGATATTTTAGGTTCATGAAAAACAATGAAAAATAGGCTTTTAGTTTCAAGAATAACATGTTTGTTTATTGTATTATAAAATTGTCAATTTGCTCTACTAAAGTACATAATATGGCCCTTAGATGTTAGAATTAAGAGCACTCTGTTGAAATATATGTCAGTATCATTTGATCTAGGGAAAGGCAAAAAGCAAGTTTTTGATCTCTTTCAGTATGAAGCCTTGTCTTATTAAGCAGAAAGAAACCTGAAAATTTAATTTCACTGAACTGTTTTGCATTATAGGAAAGCTGCAGCAATACTGAAAAGCTGATCTCCCCCTGGGATTATAATGAATATTGGTTTATTACAGTGATACAGTTTTTAAATAAATAAAAATACACGGTCACCTTTTCTAGTTATAGTTCATAAGGTCTGAAAGAGGGAGCTTTTATCAGCAGTGTTTTAAATGAAGAATTTATAAAAGTAGTCACCTAATTTCAACAAATAAAAATGGATGAGATTTAACAGTTGATTTACAGTATTTTGACAAGTACAGGATTTGTCCCTCAAAGGAGATCTTGATTGCTTAAACTAACCTTGGAAGTAGCATTCTTATTTCCATATGCAAACTTCTCAAACATTTCTTGTGCCTCTTCCAAGTCTTAATCATGACCTCCATTTCTTGAATGTTGGGTGAGAGAGCCAATATCTGCACTTTCTGAAAGAGTCATGAAAGAGAGTAACGGCTTCTGGTATATATTCAAAGTGAAAAACTTTTTCAAAGAATTCTTCCTTCCTTTGCTGGCCTCTCTCTACCACTTCCTATTTATTTAAAAGACAAAAAAAAAAAAAAACTCCATAGAGTTATTTTAAATTTGATCTCTTTATGAAAACCAACCCTAAATCATATAAATAAAAGAGATCCTTCTTCACTTCATTCTAATAAACCATTTCTTATCACTAACCCTTAAAATTTCTTATTGCTTTGTGTATATTTCTGTTCATAGTACATTTTTCTGACTTGAGAACAAGCAATTAATTTATGAATCTTTGCATTAATATAATTCCTAGGACAGCCTCACACATTGCTGATTTAATTAATGTCTGTCAAATGTTTCAATAATAAAATGGATGAATCCAGTTGATCAACATAAATCCTATTTAGAAAATCCAGGTTTATCCCAGCAAATATTAACAGTTAACTATGAGTGCTTTTTGATATCCTGAGGTATCTACAGTATGAGAATCACTCAGATTGATTAAAAGGTTAAGTTTTAGCAGTTCAAGATATATGTCACAAAGAATGCCACTTGGCTTCAGGGTAATGCTGAGATTTCACCACATCAGAGAGAAATTTTTACAACTATTAAATACTGTATTAGGATATTTTTCACAGTTTATCTTCCCAAGTCTTTATAACAAACCTGCTATGCAATTATTAATATCTCCATTTTTACAGAGAAGGACTTAAGTTATCTTGTCCAAGTCAAGCTAGAATAATAAATGGCCAGCTAGAATTCACACTTTGTTCTGACACCCAAGTACATCCTCTTTCCAACATACTATTCTGCTTTGAAGATCATCTTCAAAGGAGACTGTTAGGGACGAAATCGGGCCCTCATCTACCCCCTCCAACTCTTATGTTAAAACCCTAAGGCCCAATGAGACTGTTTTTAGAGACTGCACCTTTCAAGAGGTAATTAAGGTTAAATAAGGTCACAAAGTGAGGCAATAATCCAATATGACTGGTGTCCTTATAAGAAAAGGAAAAGACACCAAGGATGTGCATGCACATTTAAAAAGACATGTGAGGACCCAATGACTAAGAGGCCAAAGGCAAGCAAGAAGGGGGGCCTTAAGATAAACAAACCCTGCTGGGACCTTGATCTTGGCCTTCCAGCCTTCAGAACTCTAAGGAAATAAATTTCTATTGTTTAAGCCACCCAGTCTGTGGCATTTTGTTATTGAAGCCTTAGTAGACTAATACAGAAATACTAGTAAAAATTAAAATCATGCAATAAAGAAAAAATTCTTAGGTCTAGAGACTAGGAAATTACCTGGAGATACAATGTCTCCATGCTTTGTGCGGTAGCCTTATGCAATCATATCAAAACAAGAAGTAGTCACTGAATACTTACAACCCCTGCCAAGTCACTGGCAAGAGTGCAGGCAGCAAGGCTTCTGAGGCTCTAGATTTGGCATCTCTTTTTAATCTCTACAATTCCCTTTCATAAGACCACCTTTCAAGCTTATAGCTTAATAAAACTTAGCATTATTGCCCTTTGCCAAATGCAAACACTGCCAATTCCTAAAACCAAACTGCCCAGTACTTACTGTGAACTCTGTTTTCCTAGGACTCTGATGAATTACAAATGAAAAGTGTGGCCGACTCTGCTTACTGAGGATATATTACAGTTTCCCAGTTACTCATTTCCCTCGTTTTCTCTTTATACCTCTTCTATGCCCAGCACATTTTTTGAGGTTATGTGTGTCACCTTTTTCCTCAACTCTGAGAGATTGGAAAGATATTTAATATGAATGACTGGTCAGTCATTGTTTCCAAGACATAGTTCCCTTTCCCCATTTTTGCCCTTGGCTCTTGATTTTTCTGGGGACTGCATTTTTAAATGATTTTATTTACATAATATTTCCTCAAAGGTGTTGCTCTCTTTCAAAGTGATACAGTGGAAATGAAAAGAATATTGAGAACTCTGAGCTGAAAAATGTATTGCTTTCTTGTTTCAGCCTGACTCGTGGGATAAGAAGATTCTCATGGTAATAATTCTGTTAAATGACAAGGCAATCAAGCCCTCAAGCTTCATTTTTCATTTGAAAAGACAAACTTACAACTAGTATTGTGGGAGGCATGACATCTGTAATCAAAGGAGCTTGACTTTAAAAGGAAAAGAATCTTATTAGGCTATCCAAGACAGAAGATTATTCTTGTCAAAATCATTAGCTCCCCATTAAGTTCAAATAGAATAAAGCCTTTCTTAAATTACTGGGAAATGATTTCTCTTGTCAGAATCTGATCTCCTGTCCAGGTTCCCTGGGAAGGAACAACAGCAATACAGTGGAGTTTGAAGTTTGTTACCATTGGGCATTATGATATAGTCATTTTTTTTTCTTTATTGAATCTTGGTCACAATTGGAAAAAAGACAATAGCCAGTCTTACAAAAGCCAATGTAGAGATGTAAAAGGAAGGCAGAGTAGCAGCTGGAGGACTTTCTGCAATTTGCAGCAGTGTCTTCAGAATTTTGCAATACCAGGTAATCCCAGGGGCAATTGAAATAAAAAGTTCTGAGAGGCCCTCTTCAGGGGAGGTGTCAGCCAGCGAATTTCATCTCTGATCAAGTTTGAGTGCCCATCAAAATCATAGAGCTTTTCCTCAGTTTATTAGACTATTTCCTTTTAGATGAAATAATTAGAAAAATGTTCTAGGGATTGGATTTATAAGGATTTGTATATAATAATGCATGCATAAAATACATTGATGATAGACAGTCATTCTATAACTCATAATAATCCTGAGTGGTAGTCTCTTTTATGATCATTTTTCACATTTGTGTAATTCAAAAATGTTAGATCTCTCCTCAAATAAATGTCCAAGATAAGGCTAAATCTGTGTTCCTTTGATTTTAAATCCAGCGCCCTTTGTGAGGATACCATAACAGTTTCTATGTTTATTTGGGTATCATGAGATAGCTAACAGCCATTTTCCACCCCTTCTTTTTTTTTCTTCTTCTTCTTCTTCTCCGCACTTCTCTTTCTTCCCCTTCTCCTACATCGATTGATTGATTTCTTTTTAATTCCTTATGTAATCTTTAAGTCTTAGGCTATTGGGGATAGGTCTAAATTTCTGGAAGATGTCTTGTGGATCATTTTTTAAAGTCCTGTTAAATTACAATTATTTGCTTTGCAAGAAAAAAAAATCTCCTGATTTTCTTTTAACTCTGCATCTTCTGGGGACTCAAAATTTTTTTTCCCACAACTTAAGCAAAATGTAGTTGATTTGCAGTTAGATGAAAGAGTTGGTAACCATGAGATTGTGTCGTTGCATGTGTAAGAAAGAGAATTTGGGGGCGCCTGGGTGGCTCAGTCATTAAACGTCTGCCTTCCGCTCAGGTCCTGGGATCCAGCCCTGCATTGGGCTTCCTGCTCAGCGGGAGGCCTGTTTCTCCCTCTCCCACTCCCCCTGCTTGTGCTCTCTCTCTCTCTCTCTCTCTCTCTCTCTCTCTCTCTCTCTCGCTGTGTCTCTCTCTGTCAAATAAATAAATAAAATCTTAAAGAAAAAAGAAAGAAAGAATTTGCCCCTCTAGAGAGCTTCACAGAGAATGTCATATTCAAAAGACAAGAGTATTAGAAAAAGTCTCATTTGAAGACAGATATACCAAGTAGCCTCTGGAAGGTCTTTAAAACTCACCTCCTTAAGAATATGCTTTTTTTTTTTTAATTTTAGGATCTATGATACAGAATATAGAAATGATTATAGTCACTGTAAAGCAGCTTTTACTCTCAGTTAAAGCAGAAATGAAAACATAAAAATGCTGAGAAAAGGTAGCAGTTTTGTTTTCTTAATGCTAACTCAAAAGGCAACAAGTAAAAAATTAATGAGAAATCTAATGAGTAGAGAAATACCTTAACAGAGATAAAGGCATAATTAACTTGGAAATGTTGCATGAAGACTTGCAAAGAAATTGGGGCAGGGGGAGTGGCAAAGAAAAAGAATACTGCTATTTGAAGGAAAACAACAGGAGTGAAATCTGGGAAGAAAAAAAAAAAGCCACTGAGACTAGATAGAGGTAAAGGCAGAAGGAATGGAGGGAAGAAATTGCACACATACTGTAATCGAGAGCTCAGTTCTTGGAGTTATTTTTATACGTGTTGCTGCTTCCAACGTAACCACCTACTTCCAGTGACCACTAAATGTTCTTACTGAGAGTGATTTTTCCCTCAAGTGCCACCTTTGGAAGCTTAAGCTGACAGTTAATTGAGTTCTGATGTTTTCTTATTCCAAAAATATTCAGAATCCAGGAAAGAGTAAAAGAGAAGCAAGAAAAGAGTGTTTCTTGGCTCCTGGGTTTTGACCTAAATTCCCTCAACCAAGTATACACTGCCTATTTTAAAAAAAAGCAAAACAGAGCAAACTGTTCTTTGCTGATTCTGAAAATGTCTCCATTCTATTTTACATCCTCCCCATCCCTGAAAGCTTTCAATTTTCTTGTAATTTTAAATTACACTTCTTTCAAGTGTCTGTTCTTTTTATAAAATAGTGAGAAACTAAAAACTTCTAGGGAGCACGCAAGTGGCAAAACTCTGGCACGTACAACATTTTATAACTGAAGGAATAACCTAATCAAGGGGAAGAAACAGAATAGACCAGTAAGGGATTCATTTATTATTACTACACTAGGAAAATGGAAATACCTCTGTTGGTTAATTATAAAGAACAAGGCAAGATAATCTCAGGATTTTTTAGATCAAATTGACACAACATTATATTAGCTTCAGATATGCAACATAATGATTTGATATATTACAAAATGATCACCACAATAAGTCTAATTAATATCCATCACCACATATAGTTACTTTTTTTTTTCTTGTGCTGAGAATTTTTAAGATTCACTCTCTTAGAAACTTTCAAATATGCAGTACAGTGTTATTGAGTATAGTTACTTTGCTGTACATCAAAACTCCAGGATTTATTTATTTTATAACTGGAAGTTTGTACCTTTTGATCACCTTCACCCAATTCTCCTACCCCCACCTCCCACTTCTTTCAAGCACCAATCAATTCTATCTACAAGGTTTTTTAAATATTATTTTATTTTATTGTTTTAGATTCCACATATAAATAAGATCACAGAATATCTTTATATGACTTATTTTACTTAACATAACAACCTCAAGTTCCATCCATATTGTCACCAATGTCAGGATGTCCTTCTTTTGATGGCTGAGTCATATTCCATTGCATATATACCAAATTTTCTTTATCCATTTATTCATCTATGGATGCTTGGGTTGTTTCTATGTCTTGGCTATTAGAAATAATGTCCAATGAAAATGAGGGTGGGGATGAAATATCTTTATGAGTTAGTGTTTTCATTTCCTTCAGATGAATATCCAGAAGGGGAATTGCTCTGGCTGGTATGTCCAATACTATGTTCAATTAAAGTGGTCAGAGTGAACATCCCTGTCTTGTTCCCGATCTTAGGGGAATAACTTTCAGTTTTTCAAGTTGAGTGTGATGTTACCTGTGGGCTTATCATATATGGCCTATATTATGTTGAGGTACTCTCCCTCTATACCCATTTTGATGAGAATTTTTTTTTCTCATAAATGAATGTTGAATTTTGTCAAATGCTTCTTCTCCATCTATTGAGATGATCATATGATTTTTATCCTTCATTTTGTTAATGTGGTGTATCACATTGATTATTTGTGGGTGTTGAACCATCTTTGCATCACTGGAATAAATCCTGTTCAATCATGGGGTATGACTTTTTCATTGTATTGTTGAATTCACTTTGCTGATATTTTGTTGAGACTTGCTACATTTTTGTTCATCAGGGATATCATTTTTTTTCAAATAGTACAATCTATTTCAATCTATGTTAGCACTTAAACTATGATGTATATGTGTGCTTGCATGCACACATAAAGAGAAACATCTCTATATAGTTATCATCTACAGTAGAAATTTGTATAGAAAAGTATTTTATTTGAACTTATTTTTTATGATACAATTAACAATAATCATCACAACCCTGAAAAATAAGTAAATAGATTACATCTCGGAAAGGAAATACTAATATAACTACTTAGCCTATACCTCAGCTTTGAAAAAAAAATCAGTTCATTTTATAAAATTTTGGTAAAACCACCCATCCTTCTAAAGGATCTTCAGAAATTGTGAAATAATGTCAGGGGAAAGACAGTGACCTTCTCAAGAAATTTGGTCCAAGATCTAGAATTTAGTTTGACATTACTCAAGATTAAATTAGACTAGAGAAAAGAGATGATAAAAAGGAAAGGTAGTGTGTATGTGCCTTGGTGTAGAGGTACTGGAAATGACAATAGAGACAAATTAGTCAACACCTTTTATTTTGTATATATAAACACACTAGCCTATCTAGTGAGATAGATACATAAAGTGAGTAAAGCCCAGAATTTTCTTCATGCAGTCAAATGCTTCTCAGAAGAGAAATGCTGGTAAGGGGTCAGACACTGGAATACCTCTAAGAAAAAGACTTTGAATCAGAAACAGGGAGAGAAGGTCTTGCCATGCTTCTTAATAGAGGTCATGTTTTCTATTAAGAGACCAAAATGGACAGAGCAAGATCCTGTTTTTGTTGTTGTTGTTGTTGTTGTTTTGTTTTGTTTTTAAAGATTTTATTTATTTATTTATCTGAGAGAGAGAGAGAAACAGCATGAGAGGGGAGAGGTTCAGAGGGAGAAGCAGGCTCCCCGCTAAGCCGGGAGCCTGGTGTGGGACTCGATCCCAGGACTCTGGGATCATGACCTGTGCCAAAGGCAGTCGCTTAAACAACTGAGCCACCCAGGCGCCCCAAGATTCTGTTTTCATCACCAAAGAAGTGAAAATGAAAGAATGAGAAAAAGAATGATTGGTAATAAGATTTTATTCTAATTATCTTCCTTCCTTCCGCCCTCCCTCCCTCTCTCTCTCCTTTCTTCCTTTCTTCCTTCCTTCCTTCCTTTCTTTCTTTCTTTCTTTTTCTTTCTTTCTTTCTTTCTTTCTTTCTTTCTTTCTTTCTTTCTTTCTTTCTTTCTTTCTTTCTTTCTTTCTCTTTCTCTCTCTCTTTCTCTCTTTCTTTCTTTCTTTTTCTTTCTTTCTTTCTTTCTTTCTTTCTTTCTTTCTTTCTTTCTTTCTTTCTTCCTTCCTTCCTTCCTT
>NW_027397064.1:85836140-85878116 GCF_003265705.2 Callorhinus ursinus
TTCTTTCTTTCTTCTTTCTTTCTTTCTTTCTTTTCTTTCTTTTTTTTCCAAACATCAAACTTTTCAATGTCTTTCATGCAATCATGGGCATCAATGTTTTTCATAACTCTTTTATTTTTCTCTTTCTAATTTACATCAGTTTATTTTGCTTAAGGCATATTAACAAAGCATGATAATTACCTCTTGTCATGAAGTTTAAAACTGTCTTTCATTGTTCAGTTGTGTGTTTGTGTGTGTACATCTATGTGAGAGACAGAGACAGAGACTTATCTAGCAGTTTCTCATGTTTATTTTTAATTATTTTATGTTATGATCTCCAAGTGTCACTTGCCAGAATTTTGTTCTCCACAACCCTTATATAAAAGGCTTAGTAAATGGAAAGGATGGCTCACTATATGCTAGATATTGTGCTAAATGCTTTAAACAGATGATTGTGATTAATCTTTATAATAAGCCTATTAAGGATACAATAATACTGTCTTTATTTTACAAGTGAGCAAAATGGGTCATAGAAAAGTCAGGTACTTTGTATAAGATCACAGTTCTAATAACGCTACTCAAATGAAGGACTGTCTTTAATGACAGAGCTCAGTTCTTGACTACTATAATTGCTAAAATAAGAAATGAAAATGCAGTAAAATGCTTCAATTTTATCTCATGAGTCTCATTTCTTCTGTACAATCTTACATGCAGTTGTAAATTGAGATTATACTGACAATCCTATCTACCTAGTACACCTAATATTCTTCATCAAATTTCCATTACCCACTTTTTAAAGGGTGCTCCCTCTACCCACCACATCCAGTTCTACCTCTTCCCCATCTTTGGTAAGAGAAGATAGCAAATGAATAAAACCAAAGCAATCAGAATCTTTCTGTGGAATTTTTAAAAAGTAGAACAAAGGGTAATTGCTGATATCCATATTTCCTGATGTTTAGAGGAAGCTAATCTATAGTTGAAGATAAACAAATCAAGCTGGAGGCAATGGAAATGGACAGAAAATCAAGACAATGTCTTACATGTGGTTTTAGCCAATATGCAAGGATTTGGCAGAAATAATATCATGTGGCAGAAAATAAATTCTCAGTTGAGAGTTGGATGACCAGGATTTGAATTTCAGTTCTTACACCTTCTTAGTTTTGATCATCACTGTTTGATATCTTAAAATGATAATAGGAATTATAGAATTTCATATTGTCTTTATGGAAAGTTAAATTATATAACATGTAAAAGTTCCCAGCTCATATTATATCATCAATAAAATTATTATCTTAGCTTCATTTGAGTGAAAATGACTATTTGATAACAGGTTGATGCACAGATCTATGTGAAGGAAGGTTATGCTGAGATGGCAATTTTTTAAAAAGCAACAACAATTTGACGTCTTCTATGTTGAATGTTTTAGAAGTTGTGTGATATAGGGCGCCTGGGTGGCTCAGTCGGTTGGGCGACTGCCTTCAGTTCAGGTCATGATCCTGGAGTCCTGGGATCGAGTCCCGCATCGGGCTCCCCGCTCAGCGGGGAGTCTGCTTCTCCCTCTGACCCTCTTCCCTCTCGTGCTCTCTCTCCCTCATTCTCTCTCTCTCAAATAAATGAATGGAATCTTTAAAAAAAAAAAAAGAGACAACTTTAAAAAAAAAAAAGAAGTTGTGTGATATAGTTGAAGGATACTCAATAGATCAGAAATTTATTCACTTTTTGGACCAAATGCTTTTTTCAAATTTGTATAATAGCACAGAACGTGTTAAACCAATTAAAGTGGTTTTCAGACTCAGTAAAATATATTTTGACGTTGGTAATAAGAAGTCTTAGATGATCTGAACATATTAAGAGATACAAAATTGCTGAATTCATTGAAAATGAATATCTATCTATCTATCTATCTATCTATCTATCTATCTATCTATCATCTATCTATCTATCTATCTATATACTATTGGCCCAGATAAAGGCCCAGGATGGCTCGTGGAACTGAAGATACATATATGATAATTCTTGTTATCAGTTAGAAATGGCTTGCATGCAAGAAAAACTGTTTTAAGCATAAAAGAGATTTTTTTTTACTTACATCATAGGAAATCCAGGGTGTGTTTGGACTCAAAAGATGTCACCAAGGCCCAATTTAACTTCAAAGTTTTCTACCGTATTGGCTTTATTCTCCCTCCCAGTAGCCCATAGTTCATCTGTGGCTCAAGCCCTCTTTGCAGGGGCTTGCATTTGCATCTCACTGACTGTGATAGGGTGATGTGCCCACACAGAGCCAGTCACCATGACCAGAGGAATGTAATGCATTAATCAGGTCCAGGTCACCTTTTCAACCTCCACTACTTGGGAGTCACACAGAAAGCACATGTTCCAGAAGGAGAGGGTTTCACTAAGTAAAAAGGTTATCAAATAATAAACAATATATTCTAGGGATCCAAAATTGACAAGTGTCCACTACCTCATTTGTTCAAAGAAGTGTCTATTTATTATCAAAAACATGCAAATTCACTTTTGAGTCATTTGCTTTTAAGAAGATATAGCTATAATTATTATATGGGAATTGAGGTGAATATGGAACACTTCTAAGTTTGTTGGTCCTTAGCAAACATCTGTTGGTAGAATTTTGATTACCAATTAAAGACCATTTACTTAGTTCTTAGCATTCATTATATGTCAGTCTCTTCCTATTCATTCTTCAGTTAAAAGCAGGTGGTAAAAATTCAGTTACTGGATTGCAATTTTTTTCTTAATTAATAAACTAGCAGCTTCCCAAGTAGGATTAAAGCCATTTTATCTGAAGTGCTTAAATCATCTAAGTAATACAATCAATCCAAATAGATTTGACATTGATGTATGGTACAGTTATTTAACTTTGTAGGTTTTGGTTTAGTTATAAAGGTTTTGAAGAAGAGTAGGTAGAAAATGAAACAAATGACATAAATCAACATGAGATATAAAAAGGAAAAAAGACTTGTAACAATAGAGCTACCTTATGTTTTCAACATAATTAATAAACATTGTACATGTTCTGTGACCAAAGTGAGCAGTTAGGAAAAGGAACAGTACCATTCTGGAAGAGATTAATTATATAATCTGTAAAGCAAGGATAATTTTAGGGGTAGACTAGAGGAAATAAAATATTTTGAGTAACCTGATTTTGCACACTTCACCACAAGTACTAATTGCATTTTTTTTTAAAGATTTTATTTATTTATTTGAGTGAGAGAGAGAGAGAGAGAGAAAGCACAAGAGGGGGGAGGGTCAGAGGGAGAAGCAGACTCCCCACTGAGCAGGAAGCCCAATGCGGAACTCAATTCTGGGACTCCAGGATCATGACCTGAGCTGAAGGCAGTCACTCAACCAACTGATCCATCCAGGCACCTTCCAATCGTATTTCTATTTATGAATAAATCAAGTTTCCTTTCGAGTTAACATAGCTAATCTTTTTGCATTGCTGTTATTTCTATGTATTTATTACATACCAAATATTTAAAAGGATGACAGAGTTGTAATTTTCTCTCCTACATGTGAAAGAATGCTGGACTCAAATTTTTCAAGGAGTTGCTCACACCTTCATTTATTTTCAAGCTGTTTTTCATTTTTTCCAGAAACATCCTATTGCTTATATTAGTTTTGTTGGTATGAATGATTCAGGGGGCTTGTTTTATCATTGTTGTAGTTATTTTTCCCCTTTATATTCAGCAAAGAGAATTGGCACAAACAGACGGACTAACTCTTAAAAATTTATCAGACTTCAAGCAAGTAAGAATTCTATTATTTTTTTTTCCTAGAAAGGATCTGTTCTCTTAAGCCACTAATTTATTACTTCGCCAGAGGCTTAATAATAGGCCACTGAATTGTGTGGGAGGTCTATGAAAATGCTGCAAGCTACTCACATGTCTGCAAAATGTGAAGTATGTTGAAACAATCAAGCATCCATGTCAATGTATGTATGTGATGGATAACCAGCAATATTCTCCTGAGGCAACAGCACTGTTCAAGAAGTGAACTAATATAGACCCAAATTGGCCACTTGTTTTCTGGCAGTGGCAAGTCATTCAATTTCTGTAGGTCTCAGCTTTTCTATTTGGAAAATGAGAATAATAAAGTATGCCTCATAGAGACATTATATACACTTGGAAACACAGTGAGACACTCTATATACTATAGAACAGAATTATATTTCAACTAGTTTGCCTTATTGGGATGTTTTCTAGAGATATTTTGGAAGGTAGAATTGGTTTCCCACACTGAGCCTTCATAGAGTGGTATCACAGTACCTTGACATCAATATGGCTGTAGATATAGTCTTCAAGTTCATAATAACATGAGTTTGATTCTGTTACTGTAACCATACCTTGCTAAAAGTTCAACATATAAAACTGGAGGCCAGTTCATGATTTATATAAAATATGTATTTTCAGTGTTCAGAATACTCATGTTTCTCTGGTATACCCTGACTAATGTTTGAGTCCTGGGAAGTCCAATAAGTGATAATAAAGTCATCCTAGTGAATGTAGAATAATAAATTAGGTAGATGGAAAATTTTGAGGTATAGTTTTTCCAGCCTATGTTAAAAAAACCCTTTTTTATGCAATGTCTATCTTCCATTTATACCAATGACCCCGAGTCTTCTTTCACTTGGAGATTAATAAACATGGAAAAATTCTCCCTCTGACTCATTTTTATTAAGGCGTCCTTAATTCAGTATAATTCAGTAGAATAATCTTTTTTTTTCAGGCATCATATAATACTATGTGATTAGTTCCAATTTACTTACTTATAATCCCATGTCATACAATGAGTGATTCCAGAGAAGCATTTTCCTATATTCAGATCTGTCCCTTAGCCCAAAATGTAACCTCAGTTGACTAAAAGTCAAAGGAAAGATGTTAAAATTTATGTGAATTTACTCAAATTACCTGGGGATTCTCTCAGTCTTCGGGCTTCTCTTAGTATGGGGAGCATACTCCAAAACCATGTTGCCCAATATAATTGCCTGTTTTTAAAACTGTGGGTATAATAGTTTCAAAATCTTGGACCCACAAACTAAACATTCAGATTAATCCACATGAGTATTAGTGTTACTATTTTCATTTTACTAATTAGGTGACACACAGGGAAATTAGATTAATTATAGAATGAGTTTTTTGGGGGTTTTAGAATTTTATTTCTCAGTTAAGATTTAAAAATAGGATTCATTCTGTTCTGAGTTATTATACATATAAGCATTGCCAGGAGAGAGGAAGATGGATAGCATTTCAATGACCTATGATTCTGCAACTGTTTAATTGACTAAAATTAAATGGAAATTTTGCTCTGACCACAGAAGGGGCTATCTAAATTACAAAACTATGTAAAAGTGAATATGGTCATTAAATTTCAAGTACCAGTTCTTAAAGAGGATCACACATTTAAAGTAAATAGTAGTATGATATTTCCTACCACATTGTACCTAGGTATTCTGTAATAAGGGTAATCTGTATTCTGTTACTAGGACAGGTAATACATATTAATCACTTCTTAATATATATTCTTCAAAATAGCCTTATGGGGTCCTCTAATATTATTTTAAAATTACGGGTAGTGAAATTAAAACCTGAGAGGTTAAATGGCTTTCCCAAAGTTAAAACACACATTTGCTGGGGGGCATATAACACCATAAAATCGAAGGCAATCTTCTCTGACTATTGCACTGCAAGAATTAGTTAGCCTCCTACCCAGAGTTAGCCGAGCTGTGAAGGTTGAAGGCAAAATTCTCCGGAAGACCACCCTTACTTCTAACACTATTTACAAGTTTGGAGGGGTTCCCAAGACTTACCTCCACTTTGATAATTTACAATAAGGACTCACAGAACTTACTGAAAACTATTATACCCACAGTTACAGTGTATTGTAGGGAAAGGCTTTAGATTAAAATCAGGCAAAGGAATAGAACATAGAGTAGAGTCTAGGAGGATTCCTATTGTCACACTTCTGTTGTTGTCCCCTGTGAGATTGACACCCTCCCCCCAGCATCAGTGTGCAACAATAACGTATTGTCAACCAGGGAAGCTCACCTGAGCTTCAGTGTCCAGAATTTGTATTTTGTCTTCATTATAAAGTCCTGATTGATTGCCCACATGGTTGAATTCAACCTCAAGATTAACTGATATGATAAGACCCAGAACTTCACCCTAAATTACATAGTCTTCCTGAAGTGGCCAGCCCCTGCCCCAAACAGACACTCCTATCAGGTATGGCACTGATTTCCTCCCAGAAGACAAGGGCAAAGGCAAAAGACTTTCTTTGAAGAAGGCCAAATAATTCTTTGCTACATACCTCCAAATGCTCCATATATTCATTTATTTCCATTTATTGAATCAAGAATGATTCATTTAGTCACTACCCACAGATGCTGAAAAATCAGTGAATAAAAGAGATAAGGTCCTTGTCCCAATAAAATTTTGTAAGAGTAAATATTAACATTTAATCACATAAATCATCATATAATTAACACCACTGATAAAAAAAAATGAAGGAAGGTGTAGTATTTTATGAATGAAAAAGGTCAAGATCTAATATAGATGCAAAACCCAAGGAAGGCCTTGTTGAAAAAAGGACATATGAAGTATTCAGCCTGCATTAGCTGCATCAAAATCAGATTTAGTCATGTTGACCATAGACTATTTTCAGACTATAGTTAATACTTAACTTTTATATTTTTCTTAAAATAATAATAATGATGATGATGATTGTTTCTGGTTCATCCCTGAAACCAAGACTTGTAAAGAACATCAACAGCACATACTTAATATGCTATTTCATACATATCATGTGAATTCTGTAAACAATCATATATTGAACAGCTATCATAATCACTATTCTAGGCATTGAGTGGATAACCATCAGTGAACAAAACAGAACAAAACCTTGTTTCTAAGTAGCTGCATTCTAGTGATTTAAATAACTGAGTTTAAACTCTGCATGTAGTTATGGAATAGTAACTTAGAATGTTGGATCCTGGATTAGGCTGCCTATTTAATACCACAAAGTATCTGTGTTATTTAAGTAAGTCACTTAATTGCTCTATGCTTAGATTTCTTTATATGTAAAATGTGAATAATGAAAATTCTTATATTTTACAGTTGTTGTAAAGACTGTAATTTTCACAACTTAAATAGAAACTTTGACGTGCTCATAGAAAATTCTCAATAAATGTTGGGTATTGTTATTTTTAGAGAAGAAGCATGATTAGTTAGAAAAGCTATTGCAAAATGGGTGAAGGGAGTGAAAGAGACAGGCATCCAGTTATGGAATGAATATGTCATAGGAATGAAAAGCACGGGATAAAAACATAGTCAGTGGTATTATAATAGTGTTGCCTGATGACAGATGGTAGCTACGCTTGTGGTGAGCATAATATGATATTTAAACTTGTCCAGTCACTATGTTGTACACCTGAAACTAATATAACATTGTGTGTCAACTACACTCTAAATTTTTTCCTAAAGAACCTATGCAATAAAAAGAAAGAAAAGCTATAGCGTAGGTAAATCAATCCATATTATTTAAATATAGAATGCAGTTTGATATAGCATTTGCTTTTCAGTAACTTATAGAACAGCTATGATATACTTCACATTTCTTGTCCTCTGTTTCCTCATTTAAGTAGGATAACTTATCACTAAAGTCTTTTCAGTGTCTATCCAATTTTACATCTTTAAAATGTTCCGTGATTTTTATGACATTAGGTAAGCTCCTAAAGGAAAGGTCATGCTTGTTTGTACTTAACTTTGAGGAAAACCTAGTGCGAAATAATGGCTATCTTACACTTGCTTTCATTATCTTTATTGAAAACTTAAGATTATTCCCTAGCCACAATTTCCATGTCTATTATGACAGAGTTAACTTCTGTGTCTAAGGTGGAAATCAACCAAGAACACAGTCTCAACTAATGAGTTCTCATGGAAAAAAACAATTCATTAAGGTGCTACCAGAAAGCTATACTTTGAAAAAAGCCTTGTGAAGTCAGCACCAGAGAACAGAGCTTGGCAGAAATTAGTGGCCAGGTGCCTCACTGTTTTTTTGTTGTTGTTGTTGTCGCTTTTTTCCTTCCCTCATAGTAAAATTTAGGGGTAGTTAGTTGGCAGTTCCCTCTTGACAGGAAATGACTCAGAAAAAAAGACATCTAGAAATTGCTTTCCTATAAAGATAAAGTAAAAGCTAATTTACTACTGTCCTACTGAATGTCATGCCTCACTTCAACAGATCCAGGTAGTTAAGGGATCAGAGAAATCAAATGCTAAGGAGATGTCAGGGAGACAGTAAGCAATTGCCCTATTGACTGCTACTGATTCCAATAAAATTAGTTCAGACCACTGACAGGTTTGTTTTTTTTTATTTCCTAAATTGTGAGAGGAGTTAAAACCCAAGCCAAATTTTAGATAGTCTGTGCAATCTAAATGCTTGTGGTTTACAAGAAAAATGATGAAATAGGGCACAAACAAAGCAATGAAACAAAACAAACTTCTCTTCTGGAAACAAAAAAGTGAACAGTTTTGGAATTGCTTAGAATCTTAGAGACATACTAGTTTGAAATGAGATGGAACAGGGATTACATCCATGATAATTTAAGGCAACATCACCAAAGTAGGATGCTGGAAAATGCATCAGTAGAAATATATAACATTGAACATTGATTATGAAACTAGAAGATTTGAGAACCCCAGAAAAGAAATATAATTTGGTATTAGCACAATGTCATAATGTAAAAATATTGAACAAAGATCCTTAATGGCAGGTGGTATACTAATGAGGAATATAAATTAGCCATTTTGAAAAATATAAGATTACTAAGGCCAATGGAAAACTGAGAAAGCACTTAAAAGGAATTTATTTTTAAAGATTTTTTTACATAAATATGAAGTAAATAACAATATTTATTGGCCAAATTTATTTAATGAGTACACTTAATTTAAAAAAATCATCTCACTGAGAACAAATAAAATCATAAAAAATAAAGATCTTATTTAATTATAAATTATATTTCTGGGAAATATCTCAGTGCATTTTCATTCTGGAAAATCAAATTTTGTTTTAGATTTCATAGCAACTTAGTTTTATGATAAGCTCTAATATAAAATTAAAGCATTTTATTAAGAATTTGTTTAAAACCTTTTTGATTTTCCTTAAGGCAGACTATGTTAATATTAATTCAAAGCAAGTTTTTCATAACTCTTAAATGTTAGAATCAGAATTCTGTGATTATTTAATATGTATTGCATTCTTTTCTGTATATTCTCAAATCAATGATTAGTCACAGGTCAAGAAACTCATTTACTTGTGTGTGTTTTCTCCGTTTTACCTAAAATGCATTCTGGAGTTTAAGTGTATTTAAATAACATAGAAATCTAAATTAGAAAAAGTAAAATTTCATGTTAGAAAAAAAAATCATGTAGTGATTCTCGTCAATAATTTAAATTTATAAAAGTAATTGCCAGGATACCTTTTCATTTTTCTGAGCAGCACAGTTTCAGTGTATGCTTGGTAACTATTCCCTGCACTCTATCAGTTCTCCTAAACCTGTGCTGCATTCTACAGAAGGTCTCTTGATTCTTGCAACAGCCCTTCTAGACAGGCATTGTTGCCCTTATTTCACAGATTATCAAAGGAATCAAGATCTCCAAGATAACAAATGTCTTGCCTAAAAACCATGTAATTATTGAGTGGTAAAGCTAGAGAAATAACATATTTTTGAGCCCAAAGTGAACAAACTCTAAGATAACCAGATGTACATTGTGATGTATGAAACTTGAGTGACATCAGCCCACTTGCTATTTCTCTGAATAGTCATTCTTCCTCTCTGCTGTGAATTTACACATTTCTTCTTTCTGGACACATTTCTTCACACCAGAAAGTCTTACATACCAGAAAGCCCCTCTTCCTTATCTGGTATCTTCGCACCATTTAAAATTCTGCTTTAGAGAAATAGACTTTAATTTTTAGAATACTGCGGTAGTATAGTTACCAGTGCTTCTATTGAAGTAATCATATATTATTGTTATTAAAGTCCATGGTTCATTAAGATTACCTTAGTTTTTACCCAGTGTTCTTTATCTGTTCAGGATCCCACCCAGGATTCTGCACTGTGCTTAGTTGTCATATCTACTTAGGCATCTCTCTCTCTTTTTTTTTTTTTTTAAGATTTTATTTATTTATTTGATAGAGTGAGCAAGCACAAGCAGGGGGAACAGTAGAAGGAGAGGGAGAAGCAGGCTCCCAAGGAGCAGGGAGCCTGATGTGGGACTCAATCCTAGGACCCTGGGATCATGACCTGAGCCGAAGGCAGACGCTTAACCATCTGAGCCAGCCAGGCGCTCCAACTTAGGCATTTCTTGACTGTGACAGTTTCTCAGCCTTTGATGACTTTCACAGTTTTAAGAAATGCTGATCATATGTTTTGTAGGATGTCTTTTTACTGGAATTTGCCTGATGATTTTCTCATGATAATTCTGGAGTTATAGGTTTATTGGGAGGAAGATCACAGAAGGAAAGTGCCATTTCACCACATCATATCAAAGGTCCATACTATCAACATGATTTATGAGTATTGATGTTAATTTTGATTATCTGGCTCTGCAGTAAAGTTATTCTTCGGATTGCCTTTGCAGCCTGCACTCTTTGGAGTTAGATAGCTCTTCTTCTCTTTATCCCCAAGAACCTTTATTATCATTTAATGGGGAGGTGGGCCATTATGCTGAACTACCTATGGACAGAGGGAGAACTGATTATCTCATACCCTGAGCACTTATAACACAGTGCAGTGTATAAGAAACATACAAGTAAGTGTTGAAAAAAGAGATGTTTTGTAATAAATCAAAATAAGTTTTAATGAGCCAAAATAGCATAATGAACAGTATCTTGAAATAGATTTTGTCATAAAATTGAGATAGAGCCTTCAAAGTGACTTTAGTTTCCACATCTTTACAACCGTTAGAGAACGTTGCTTGAAAACAGACTATTTTTAAGCAGGGTATGATTTACAAAAAAAAAAAACCAGAAAACAAACAAAAAAATACATGAAAACTCAAGATATAAAACAGGAAAAATTGGGTAACTGTTCATGTCAAAGTGGAAGTACATTTTCATAAAGATTAAAAACTCCAGAAAAATTTTATGAACTTGTTCATAAAAGCAAAATGCCTTAATATTGATACTATTTACCATGATTTCTTCTTAAAAAGTAAAATTACATCTGTGAAATACACTCTGAAATGAGTTCTTCCTGTAGAGTAGAAATTATCTCTAATGTTGCTATCTGAGGCAAGAAATATCTAAATGTAGTGTATAATCCTATTAGGAGAGTTTCTTGTTTTTTGCATTTCTATTCCATAATTAACTTTGAAGATTTTTTTTTCCTCTCAGAAATGAGAGTGGCAACACTGCCTTTGAGATAAAGGGTCTTAATGCGAGAAATGGCTTACCTTATACTCATGAATTGAGATAAAGTTCCTCAGAGGTTTTTCTGTTTCACTTGGCTTGAAACATGGCATTTTTGCATTTGTTAGAAGGCAGGCTCATCGTGAAGACAATATTTGGACTTATTCTTTTGTGGGATTGGAAATTAATCACCTGCTACATAGTAAAAACTCTCCTTAACTTTCAGTCCTTATTCATTCCCAAAATGAAAATTAAAAATTTCCATGTGTCATGAATCTGAAGAAACTAACTTTATTTTTTGAGTTGTTTGTTTGTGTGTTTGTTTTTATTAGTCCACTGATACTTGTTTAATTTTTGCAGGTCCAAATATTTCAAATTAAATCTTAGAGTATGGACTGTACCCTAGCTGAAACCAAATGAATTAGAACTATTATCCACATAAAACTGCTTCCTCAGAATTGTACTTCACTGTTTGTCAAGGCTGTGGAATTTATTGTTATTCAATAGCCTCATACTGTGTAATAAATATAGCACTGAATAAAGGAAAAAACAATAGCCATTACTTATTACTAAAGTCATATGCTACATAAACAACCCATTATTAATTAATACTTGCCTCCTATCCAAAATATATATCTTTAATTAAAATATAAATAATACTAACATTTGCTGAGATTATTTTAGAACGCATTATGTTAGATATTTTAGGTTTAAGTCTCATTCTATTATAATTATCTAATTTGTTAGTTCCTCCATATCTGTTGAAATTTCCACCATGAAATAGGCCATTGTTTTCTAAACACAAAAGAAGTTTTCACCCAAGCTTATCTTTAGATGCTGTTCCTTTTCTGTGTTCCTCTTGTGAAGCAGGAGGTAGAACTGTGTTAAATGTGCATGAGAAAAGACTGAAATCTTACAAAACTTGGCCTGAATTCTAACTCTTTCATCATGAGCTTGGAGAAAGAGTACAGATTATTTAAACTCTCTGAGCCTCAATTGCATCCTCCATTAAATGGGGAAGAAATGAATTCCCCATATGGGTTTACACTGAAGGCTAAATATAAATATTCATGGTAAAAAAAGAGGATTTGGCATATTGGCAGCACTAGTAAGTAGCAAATATATAAAAAGAGAGTAGGAAGAAATAAACAAGGAAGTAAAAACTCATATATTCACATTTTCTACAGACTCTACAGAGAACCCATGTTCTCATAACCATAAATACATTGTTCCTTTGGGGCTTTACTGTTGTATCTTTGCTCAGTGTAAGTCTTAGCCTTTTAGAATCTTTAAAATACAAAGAAAAAGTGAATACATACTATCTATACTATATATACATAAGAAAGGGAGTATTACAGATTTGTATTTTTTTTCAGTTTTTATTTAAATTCCAGTTAGTTAACATAATGGTATAATACCAGTTTCAGTAGAATTTTGTGATTCATCACTTACATACAACACCCAGTGCTCATCACAAGTGCCCTCCTTAATCTCTGTCACCCATGTAACCCATCCCCCCACCTCCCTCCCCTCCAGCAACCCTCAGTTTGTTCTCTATAATTAAGAGTCTGTTTTACAGTTGCCTGTCTTTTTTTCTCTCCCCTGTTCATGTTTCATTTCTTAAATTCACCTATGAGTGAAATTATATGGTATTTTTTTTTCTCTGACTGACTTAGCATAATACATTCTAACTCTATCCCTGTTGTTGTAAATGGCAAGATTTCATTCTTTTGATGGCTGACTAATATTCCATTATATATTTATACCACAACTTCTTTTGTGTTTCCTAAGCAGAGCCCTTCTCCTTTGCTAGTATAATCATATGTCTGAAACTGTGTGATGAATATATGCCTCAATATTAAAAATTAAATTCAAAAGTAAACTCAATGAGAGGATGCAATAAATGTAAATAACGATGAAAGTAATAGTATATATTCCAGTACCATTTTGTAAATTATATGACATTTTTATGCATGCAGATATTTGTGTGCATTTGAATTCTACTACTTATTTATCTAATTTTTATATTGCCTCAAAGTGTTACTATCAAAACATTCTCCAGCCATCATAAAGTAAAAAAAAAAAAAAGAAAAGAAAACTACTTAATTTCCAAATTACATGTGCAAACACAAACACATAGGTTGCAAGTAGTTTTGATCTCATGAAATTGAAGGCCATTTTTTTTTTTTTTTTAGTGGCCCTAAAGCTTAAAACTGCACCCACATGGATAACTAATCTGAGTCAAATGTGGTGAGGAAATATGGACGGGCCCCTTCCCTCTGTGATGCAGGCCGTAAAAGTGAAACCTCTTCTTCTACTGTCCCAGTGAAGTGAATTCTGCTAGGGCAGAATTGTGATCATCTAATTAGCTGAAAGTAAATATCCTAAGTAGGTAAAATTAGAAAAAAAAATGTCAGAGACATATATTCAGATCATTAAATATAGTTAGTTTTAGACAACATGGGGAACTCATAGGCTGCGACCTACTTGCTTATAGAACTTTCACTTAATCATTATGCCCCTCAAAACACCTACCATAGTAAATTGATCACTAATATATACACAATAAATACAAATGAAAGTTCATTCAAAAGTTACTGAGGTTGTTTTTCTCTTGGGTTTTCTTTCCTCATTCCATTCAAATGAGTGGAGTTTTGATATATGGAAATAGATTTTCTCACTGCTATGTGGAAGAAAAAAAGTGACTCTAATGCATTCTTAATTATGATTAATACTACCTTTTTTATGGTCTAGATATCTGAGTACATTTAAATGTTTTTTTTCCCCTCTTAATTTCTAAGAAATACATAAGACAGTTGAAAGTAAAAGTTACAACACTATCCTCTCAGGTTTATCACATATCTAGATGCAATATATTTGGCAAGTATAAGATTAAGTATTAGGAGGTAGGGAGGGAGGATGGACCTATAGAGTTGAAAGATTTCTGCATTTCATCTGAACTAGTAAAATATTAACTCTAAGTAAACTGAAACTTAAGTATATACTGTCTGTAGAGTCTTCTCTCTCTCTCTCTCTCACACACACACACACAAGCATAATAGGTCTAGTTAAAAAATAAATTAAGTAGAATTTTAAAAAATTCATACAACCCAAAAGAAGGTAGGTTTTGAAGAACACAGGAAGAACATACTGAAGAGACAAACAAAACCCAAATAATATGATAGTAGACCTTAATGCAATTATATTCATATTAACATTAAGTTTTAAAATATTAAGCCCTCCAATTAAAATTATTAGAAAGGCTAAAAACACAAAACCCAACTATATGCTATCTAGAAGTGATATATGTTAAATATAAAGTCACAGAGAGGTTGAAATTAAATTGAGGGAAAATATACACCAAAGTAATAATAATAATAATAATAATAACAACCATGAGAAGGCTGGCATAGCTAAATAAGTATCAGATAAATAAACTTCAGTACAAAAAGTCCTACTACATTTTTTAAAATGGAGCATTTCTTAACAATAAAGTCAATTAATCATGAGGACATAGTTACAGATATTTTGTGCCTAATAACAGAGCTCCAAACGTATGGAATAAAACTGGTAAAATTAAAGGTAGAAATAGATGAAGATTTTATAGATGAAGATTTTAGTACTGCTTTCTTATCAATTGATAGAAAAATTAGAGAAAAAAATCACCTAGCAGTTGCATAATCTACATTCACGTAGATAAACCATATATTGGTCCTTTAAAAATCTTAATACATTTAAAAGACTATATCACACAGAATATATTCTCTGACCACAACTGAGAGATAATAAGCCAATAAAATAAGGGGTGGAGCAAGATGGTGGAGGAGTAGGAGACCTGAATTTCGTCTCGTCCCAGGAATTCAGCTGGATAGGGATCAAATCATTCTGAACACCTACGAACTCAACAGGAGATCGAAGAAAAGAATAGCAACAACTCTCTGAACAGAAAAGCAACCACTTTCTGGAAGGTAGGACGTGCGGAGAAGTGAATCCGAGGCGATATTCGGGAGGATAGACGGGAGGGGAGGGGGCCTCCATCGGCCGCTTCTGGCAAGTGATAGAGCCGCAGAGCACAAAATCGGAACTTTTAGAAGTCAGCTCCACTGAGGGACATCGCTCCAGTGGCTAAGCGGGGTGTGGAACCCTCACAGGACAGTGTGGTCTCAGGACCCTCGGGGTCACAGAAGGAGCAGGGGCGCCTGAGTATGGCAGAGCTTCTGGGTATCAGAGCAGGGAAACCGGCTGCAGAGATGGAACTGAGGAGCGGGCTCTCAGTTCGGGGTTGTCATAAACTGTGATCGGAGACAGAGTCGGGTCACTGTTCCTCCAGCAGGGACCCAACAAGTGGCAGGTCTGGGGAGACTCACCTTCCTCCCCTGATAGGAGCGGCACGGGAGTGCACCGCAGGGATCTGCTGGGTTTGGAGACTCCCCATGGGGTCGGGTGCCAGAGATAGAAATGCTCAGTCACAGGCCAGTTGAGCACAGAGTGTGGCCGGAGCCAGGGAGATGGGAATGACTAATGCTTTTCTATGGGGGCGCACTGAGGAGCGGGGCCCCAAGTTCTCGACTCCTCTGGGAGGGAAATTGGGAGGCCGCCATTTTCACTCTCGTCCTCCAAAGCTGTACGGAAAGCTTGCAGGGAACAAGAGCTCCCGAGAGCAAACCCGAGCAGATTGCTTAGCCCGGACCAACAAGGATGGGGCAATTGTGCCTCCGGCAAAGACATTTGGGAACCACAGCAACAGGCCCCTCCCCCAGAAGATCAGCAAGAACAGCCAGCCAAGACCAAGTTTACCGATCAATGAGAACGGCAGAACTCCAGTGCTAGGGGAATACTGCACATAGAATTCACGGCTTTTTTACCGTGATTCTTTAGTCTTTAAAAGTTAATTTTTTTGTCTTTTTTTTTGAATATTTCTTTTTCCCTTTTTCAAGCAAAATCTTATCAATCCCTTTTTTAAAAAAACGTTTTTATTTTTCATTTTTAGTCATATTCTATCCCTTCATAATAGTTACCCTTATTTTTGGCATATATATATATATATATATGTTATTCTCCCATTAAAATTTTGAGATACAGTTTCTTCTAACAGATCAAAATATACCCTAAATCTCTAGTGTATGGCTTTGTTCTAGTCTCCTGCCTGATCACATTCTCTCCCCCCATTTTTCTTTTCTATCTTTTTTTTTTAAATCCTCTTCTTTCTTTTTTCAAACAACTTATTATCAATTCCTTTTATAAAATTTTTTATAATTTTCATCTTTACAGTCATATTCCATCCCTTCATCTTATCAAACCTTATTTTGTACATATATAAGTCTTTCATTAAAATTGTGGGAGGCACTTTCTTCTAACAGACCAAAAAACACCCAAAATCTAGTTTGTGGCACTGATCTATGCACAGGCTGATCATATTTGATCATATTCTGTTTTTTTGTTTTGTTCTGTTTTTGTTTGTTTTTATCTTTTTCTTTTTCCTTTTTTTTTTTTCTTTTGTTCTCTTTCTCTTCCCCTGGTTTCAGGTCTTTTCTGATTTGTTTAGAGTATATTTTCTGAGGATGTTGTTACCCTGTTAGCATTTTGTTCTCTCATTCATCTGTTCTCCTCTGGGTGAAATGACAAGATGGAAAAAATCACCTCAACAAAAAGAACAAGAGGTAGTACCAACTGCCAGGGACCTATTCAATGTCGGACCTAGAGCTCAGAATCATGATTTTAAAGATACTAACTGGGCTTGAAAAAAGCATGGAAGTTATTAGGCAAACCCTTTCTGGAGAAATAAAATAACTAAAATCTAACAAAGTTGAAATAAAAAAGGCTATTAATAAGGTGCAATAAAAAATGGGGGCACTAACTGCTAGCATAAATGAGGCAGAAGAGAAAATTAGCGATATAGAAGACCAAAGGATGGAAAATAAAGAAGCTGAGAAAAAGAGAGATAAAAAACTAGTGGATCACAAGGTCAGAATTCGAGAGTTAAGCAATACCATAAGACAAAACATTACAATAATTGGGATCCCAGAAGAAGAAGAAAGAGAGAGAGGGGCAGAAGGTATATTGGAGAAATTATAACAGAGAAATTCCTAATGTGGGGAAGGAAACAGGCATCAAAATCCAGGAGGCACAGAGAACCCCTCTCAAAAATCAATAAAAATAGGTCAACACCCCGACATCTAGTAGTAAAACTTACAAGTCTCAGAGACAAAGAGAAAATCCTGAAAGCAGCTCGGGAGAAGAGATATGTAACCTATAAAGGCAGAAACATTAGATTGGCAACAGACCTATCCAGAGAGACCTGGCAGGCCAGAAAGGACTGGCATGATGTCTTCAGAGCACTAAACGAGAAAAAGATGCAGCCAAGAATACTATATCCAGCTAGGCTGTCATTGAAAATAGAAGGAGAGATAAAAAGCTTCCAGGACAAACAAAAACTAAAGGAATTTGCAAACACGAAACCAGCCCTACAAGAAATATTGAAAGCGGTCCTCTAAGCAAAGAGAGAGCCTAAAAGCAGCATAGACCGGAAAGGAACACAGACAATATACAGTAACAGTCACCTTACAGACAATACAGTGGCACTAAATTCGTATCTTTCAATAGTTACCCTGAATGTAAATGGGCTAAATGCCCCAATCAAAAGACACAGGCTGTCAGATTGGATTAAAAAACAAGACCCATCGATATGCTGTCTGCAAGAGATTCATTTTAGACCCAAAGACACCCCCAGATTGAAAGTGAGGGGGTAGAAAACCATTTACCATGCTAATGGACACCAAAAGAAAGCTGGGGTGGCAATCCTTATATCAGACAAATTAGATTTTAAAACAAAGACTGTAATAAGAGATGAGGAAGGACACTATATCCTACTTAAAGGGTCTATCCAACAAGAAGATCTAACAATTGTAAATATCTATGCCCCTAACATGGGAGCAGCCAATTATACAAGGCAATTAATAAAAAAAGCAAAGAAACACATTGACAACAATATAATAATAGTGGGGGACTCTAACAACCCCCTGACTGAAATGGACAGATCATCTAAGCAAAAGGTCAACAAGGAAATAAAGACTTTAAACGACACACTGGACCAAATGGACTTCACAGATATATTCAGAACATTCCATCCCAAAGCAACAGAATACACATTCTTTTCTAGTGCGCATGGAACATTCTCCAGAATAGATCACATTCTAGGTCACAAATCAGGTCTCAACCGGTACCACCAAAAGATTGGGATCATTCCCTGCATATTTTCAGACCACAGTGCTTTGAAACTAGAACTCAATCACAAGAGGAAAGTCGGAAAGAACTCAAATACATGGAGGCTAAAGAGCATCCTATTAAAGAATGAAGGGGTCAACCAGGAAATTAAAGAAGAATTAAAAAAATTCACAGAAACAAATGAAAATGAAAACACAACTGTTCAAAATCTTTGGGATGCAGCAAAGGCAGTCCTGAGAGGAAAGTATATAGCAATACAAGCCTTTCTCAAGAAACAAGAAAGGTCTCAAATACACAACCTAATCCTACACCTAAAGGAGCTAGAGAAAAAAACAGCAAATAAAGCCTAAACCCAGCAGGAGAAGAGAAATCATAAAGATCAGAGCAGAAATCAATGAAATAGAAACCAAAAGAACAGTAGAATAGATCAACGAAACTAGGAGGTGGTTCTTTGAAAGAATTAACAAGATTGATAAACGCCTGGCCAGACTTATCAAAAAGAAAAGAGAAATGACCCAAATCAACAAAACCATGAATGAAAGAGGAGAGATCACAACCAACACCAAAGAAATACAAACAATTATAAGAACATATTATGAGGAACTCTATGCCAGCAATTTAGATAACCTGGGAGAAATGGATGCATTCCTAGAGATGTATCAACTACCAAAATTGAACGAGGAAGAAAAAGAAAACCTGAACAGACCTATAACCACTAAGGAAATTGAAGCAGTCATCAAAAATCTCCCAACAAACAAAAGCCCAGGGCCAGATGGCTTCCCAGGGGAATTCTACCAGACATTTAAAGAAGAATTAATACCTATTCTACTGAAACTGTTCCAAAACATAGAAATGGAAGGAAAACTTCCAAACTCGTTTTATGAGGCCACCATTACCTTGATCCCCAAACCAGACAAAGACCCCATCAAAAAGGAGAATTACAGATCAATATCCTTGATGAACATGGATGCAAAAATTCTCACCAAAATACTAGCCACTAGGATCCAACAGTACATTAAAAGGAGTATTCACCACGACCAAGTGGGATTTATCCCGGGGCTGCAAGGTTGGTTCAACATCCACAAATCAATCAACAATTATACAATACATTAACAAAAGAAAGAACAAGAATCATAGGATCCTCTCAATAGATGCAGAAAAAGCATTTGACAAAGTACAGCATCTTTTCTTGATCAAAACTCTTCGGAGTATAGGAATAGAGGGTACATACATCAATATCATAAAATCTGTCTATTAAAAACCTACAGCGAATATCATTCTCATTGGGGGAAAACTGATAGCTCTCCCCCCTGAGGTCAGGAACACGGCAGGGATGCCCACTATCACCACTGCTATTCAACATAGTATTAGAAGTCCTAGCCACAGCAATCAGACAACAAAAAGAAATCAAAGGGATCCAATTCGGCAAAGAAGAAGTCAAACTCTCACTGTTTCCAGATGATATGATACTTTATGTGGAAAACCCAAAAGACTCCACCCCAAAAGTGCTAGAACCCATACAGGAATTAAGTAAAGTGGCAGGAAAGAGAATCAATGCACAGAAATCAGTGGCATTCCTATACACCAACAACAAGACAGAAGAGAGAGAAATTAAGGAGTCAGTCCCATTTATAATTGCACCCAAAACCATAAGATACCTAGGAATAAATGTAACCAAAGAGGCAAAGGATCTGTACTCAGAAAACTATAAAATACTCATGAAGGATTTTGAGGAAGAGACAAAGAAATAGAAAAACGTTCCATGCTCATGGATTGGAAGAACAAATATTGTGAAAATGTCAATGCTACCTAGAGCAATCTACACATTCAGTGCAATCCCCATCAAAATACCATCCACTTTTTTCAAAGAAATGGATCAAATAATCCTAAAATTTGTATGGAACAGAAAAGACCCCGAATAGCCAGAGGAATGTTGAAAAAGAAAAGCAAAGCTAGTGGCATCACAATTCTGGACTTCCAGTTCTATTACAATGCTGTCATCATCAAGACAGTATGGTACTGGCACAAAACACAGACACATAGATCAATGGAACAGAATAGAGAGCCCAGAAATGGACCCTCAACTCTGTGGTCAACTAATCTTTGACAAAGCAGGAAAGAATGTCCAGTGGAAAAAAGTCTCTTCAACAAATGATGTTGGGAAAATTGGACAGCCACATGCAGAAGAATGAAAATGGACCATTTCCTTACACCACACACAAAAATAGACTCCAAATGGTTGAAAGACCTAAATGTGAGACAGGAGTCCATCAAAGTCCTAAAGGAGAATACAGGCAGCAACCTTTTCGACCTCAGCCACAGCAACTTTTTCCTAGAAACATCACCAAACGCAAGGGAAGCAAGGGCAAAAATGAAGTATTGGGACTTCATCAAGATAAAAAGCTTTTGCACAGCAAAAGAAACAGTCAACAAAACTAAAAGACAACCGACAGAATGGGAGAAAATATTTGCAAATGACATATCAGATAAAGGGCTTGTATCCAAAATCTGTAGAGAACTTATCAAACTCGACACCCAAAGAACAAATAATCCAATCAAGAAATGGGCAAAAGACATGAACAGACATTTTTCCAAGGAAGACATCCAAATGGCCAACAAATCACATGAAAAAGTGCTAAACATCGTTCGGCATCAGGGAAGTCCAAATCAAAACCTCAATGAGATACTACCTCACACCAGTCAGAATGGCTAAAATTAACAAGTCAGGAAATGACCGATGTTGGCGGGGATGCGGAGAAAGGGGAACCCTCCTACACTGTTGGTGGGAATGCAAGCTGGCACAACCACTCTGGAAAACAGTATGGATGTTCCCCAAAAAGTTGAAAATAGAGCTACCATACGATCCAGCGATTGCACTACTGGGTATTTACCCCAAAGATACAAATGTAGGGATCTGAAGGGGTACATGCACCACTATGTTTATAGCAGCAATGTCCACAATAGCCATACTGTGGAAAGAGCCAAGATGTCCATCGACAGATGAATGGATAAAGAAGATGTGTGTGTGTATGTGTGTGTGTGTGTGTCTGTGTGTGTGTACACACACAATGGAATATTATGCAGCCATCAAAAGAAATGAGATCTTGCCTTTTGCAACAATGTGGATGGAACTGGAGGGTGTTTTGCTGAGCGAAATAAGTCAATCAGAGAAAGACATGTATCATATGACCTCACTGATATGAGGAATTCTTAATCTCAGGAAACAAACTGAGGGTTGCTGGAGTGGGGCTGGGGTGGAAGCGATGGGGTGGTTGGGTGATAGACATTGGGGAGGGTATGTGCTATGGTAAGTGCTGTGAATTGTGCAAAACTGTTGAATCACAGATCTGTACCTCTGAAACGAATAATGCAATATATGTTAAGAAAAAAAAAAGAAGAAGATAGCAGGAGGGGAAGAATGAAGGGGGGGAAATCAGAGGGGGAGATGAACCATGAGAGATGATGGACTCTGTAAAACAAACAGGGTTCTAGAGAGGAGGGGGGTGGGGGGATGGGTTAGCCTGGGAATGGGTATTAAAAGGGCACATTCTGCTTGGAACACTGGGTGTTATATACAAACAATGAATCATGGAACACTACATCAAAAACTAATGATGTGTGGTGATTAACATAACAATAAAAATTTAAAGATTAAAAAAATAAAAAATAAACCAATAAGATTATCTGTGACTGCCCCAATATTTGACAATTAAGCCACATGTTTCTAAATGACCTAATGACTAAAGAAGAAATCAAAAGGGAAATTAGAAAATACTTTAACCTAAAACAAAAACAAAAACACAAAAACAACAACACAAACAAAAACATAATTTTGATGTAGGTAAAGTGATGCTTAGAGGAATACTCAAACCTTGAAATGCTTTTATTAGAAACAGGAAAGTCTAAAATTAATTATCTAAATTCTCCCTTAAGACTCTAGTTAAAGGATAGCAAAGTAACTCAGAACAAGTAAAAAGAATGAATTTATAAATATAAGAATAGAAATCAAGCAAATAAAAACAAGCAATAGAGAATATTACAAAGCCAAAAGATGGATGGTTCTTTGAAAATATCAATAAAATTAATAACCTCCAAACTAACTAATGAAGACAAAAATACAACATAAATTGTCAGCATCAGGAATGAAAGAGAGGTTATCATTTGAGATTTATAAATCTTTGTTGTTCAATATAATTTGCCCTAACTATATGTAGCTATTTAAATTATAATTAATTAAAATGAAATAAAATTAAAAGTTCAGTTTTTCTGTGATTCTAATCTCATTTCAAGTCCTCACTAGTCACATATAGTCAGTGGCTACCATACTGGGCAGTGCAAAATAGAATATTTCCATCATCACAGAAAGCTTAATTAGAAAATATTAACATTGCCCATTGAAAGGAAAATAAGGGAATGCTAGAAACAAGTTTATATCAACAAATTTGACAACTCAGGAGAAATGAAAAAATTCCATGAATAACACAATTTACCAAAACTGACACACGGTGAAAGAAAATCTGAATTGCAGGGTTCCTTGGTGGCTCAGTTGGTAAAATGACCAATTCTTGATTTCAGCTCAGGTCATGATCTAAGGAACGTGAGATTGAGCCCCATTGGGCTCTGCGCCCAGCACAGTCTGCTTGTCCCTCTCCCTCTGCTTCTCCGCCCACTCGTGCTCTTTTTCACTCTCTCTCTCTCTCTCTCTCAAATAAATAAATAAATATAAAGTCTTTTAAAAAAAGAAAATCTGTATTGTGATATATCTATTAGAGATGTTAAATTTGTTATTTCAAAACTTCCCACAAAGAAAACTCTAGGCCAAATTACTTAATTGTTTAATTTTATCAAGACAACGCAATCTTACACAAAGTCTTTCAGAAAGAGAAGGAAACACATCTTAACTCATTTTGTGATTCTAATACCAAAACTTGGCAGAGACACTGAGAGAAAAATTACAGGCAAATTGTCCTTATGAACATAGATGTAAAAATCCTTCAATATGTAACAAGGGTAACACATTTTAATAACAAAGAGTTTATCCTACAATAGCAAGGTTGTTTTAACATGTCAAAAATCACACAATACAGTTCAGTCTATTAACAAGGTTTCTTTTTTTTTTTAAGATTTTATTTATTTATTTGACAGAGAGACAGCGAGAGAGGGAACACAAGCAGGGGGAGTGGGAGAGGGAGAAGCAGGCCTCCCGCCGAGCAGGGAGCCCGATGCAGGCCTCGATCCCAGGACCCTGGGATCATGACCTGAGCGAAGGCAGATGCTTAACGACTGAGCCACCCAGGCGCCCCTATTAACAAGATTTTTAAAAATGAAGGTTTCAAAGGTGCAGTAAAACAATTTGATAAAATTAAACTCATGATGATAAATATCTCAGCAAACTAGGATTATAACTTTCTCTTCCTATCACTAACATCACAACAACTATTCAAAACCACCTAATTGGGGCACCTGGGTGGCTCAGTCGTTAAGGGTCTGCCTTTGGCTCAGGTCATGATCCTGGGGTCCTGGGATCAAGCCCGTGTCGGGCTCCCTGCTCAGTGGGAAGCCTGCTTCTTCCTCTTCCACTCTCCCTGCTTGTGTTCCCTCTCTCACTGTCTCTCTCTGTCAAATAAATAAAATAAAATCTTTAAAAAACAAAACAAAACAAAACCACTTAATTAATCCCTGCACATTCTATATGCTCTTCCAATCTTTCTGTCACATTGCCACTGGACAAATCTTTCTAAAGTATTGCTTTATTCAAGTTATTATAAAGATTTTTAGCGGTGACTCTTTTCCTACAGATCAGGTTATTATGGTTCACTAAAACCCAGTGCCTAATGGAGTTTACGGCTTCATTCATTCATTTATTCATTCAAACAATTGAGTCTCTAAGCCTTGATTAATCCATCTGTGTGTTAGTTTTTGCTTTTCTATTGCACTGCTGGAGGAAAAAAAAAGGAAGTCTACAATGTGAAATCATACAAAATGAAATCGAATAATTAGAGCCACTCTATTTTTATTTTCCAACCTTAAAGAAATATGTCAATGTTTTCTGACTCAGCAATTATTTGTGTTTTCTAAAAATGTTATTTCTAACCTCATTCTTCGCAAATCCCTGACTGTGCCACCTTCTCCTTAATTGTCAGTATAAGGCCTTGTCTACTCTGTCCAAGGGAAAAAAAAAAGAACCAAACCACGAAAGCTTCGATAATTTAACATTATCTAAACCAAGAAACATGGCTGCAATTATATCTATATTATTCGCTTTCTCTTCTGTGAGAAGAGGTGTCATTCCTTTCTTTCTTTCTTTCTTTCTTTTTTTTTTTTTTACTGTGTCTTTCTTTGGCTATACTCTGTCACCTTTCTCATTTCCCCTGATCTGTCATATCACCCTCCAAATCCTACAATGATTCCTTACTACTCTTAAAATAATTTCTAAACTCCTTAACATAGTTTACAAGCTTGTCTAGCTTTTTCTTTCCTTTTTCATAATCTTTGTTTTTGTCAACCCAAACCTGATTATGCTGTGTTCTTTCTCACTTTTGAAACTTTTTCAGTTTCTGTTTCTCTTTATGGAGCTCTCTTTCCCCTGACTCTGCCCAGTAAATTTCTATGTAATATGTAGGTCTCAATTTAGATGTAATTTACTTCAGGAAATCTTCCAAAATACCATTGATATTTCTTTCCCACTGAACCCTGTATTTTCCCTATCATAACACATACCATTTGGTATTGTAATTACTTATTTACTTATCTTTATCCCTTGAGTCTGAAAATGCCATTAGTACAGATACCTTGTGGATAAAGTGGAATAAATGAGCACTGAGTGGTTAAGGAAGCCATGCGTGATGCTTGGCATCTGGATAAGGAGATGAAAGGCTGAATCTCTGCTCTCAATGCCTTAACAGTCTAGTGAAGAAGACAGATAATTTAAACCAACAATGATAATATATTAAATACTGTACTATGATATTTGGCCCCAGTTGCCTTTCAATTTTATTTCCAACCACTTGGAAATGAACCTATTAGATATTTCTACTAATTATTACTTGAACATATCTTATGCCTTTTTATTCCTATGTTTTGCTTATGACTTTGAATCTTTCCAGAAATTATGAATACTTCAACAATCATAAAATACCAAAGTGTTGTTTCCTTCCTCTGAACTTCAATAGCATTTCTAGTACCACTGTCCACTTGATAATTATGTAATAAAGCTTGCTTAATTATTTATATATAATTATATCCTCTTTCAGATTTAGAACTCTTAGAAGGCAGGTATTATATAACTGCATATATATATAAAACCCTTGAAAGACCCCTCAGGGAACAGAAAAATATCTTGCTCATTGAAATTTCCTCGTAATTGATTTTCTAAAAATTTATGAGCTGTGCTATCACTCCTCTCTATTTTCATCCTATTGAATCCTATGGATTCATTATCTTTTCTCCAGATTTGCTTTGCAAAATATAGATCTCATTTGTCCTGAACAGTTTAAGACTAGTGTTTTATTTATAATATTGACTAGATTTACATGTCCCAAGAATTATGCAGGTAGTTTGTACATATTCTGCCATTTAATCTTTCCAATAATCCCATGAGACAGGTACAATGATAGCTCTATTCTTCCTCTGAAAAAAAAATGTGGATACAAATAGAAGTTCAGCTACTTTTAAAAGATTACTCAACTAATAAGTAGAAGTCCTAGGATAAGTCTCAACTCTGACTTCTAACTTCTTAACAACCACCATATTCTAATAGTGGATGTATATATACACATTATTATATATATATATATATATCTCCTTATCCTTGCACATCATGACAATGAGCAAGTATCACTAGATAATTCCCTAGAGTCAAGAAAATTGTACAGGTGCTAGGATATACCTTTAAAAAAGCCTACAAATGTAAAAAAGATATATTTTTCAGAAAAGCAATTATTTTTTACAAGAGACAGAACATCCTTGGTACTTTGCTAACCCTATCTTAATTTTTTTTCCTGAAAAATATGTAGGTTAATATTCCTGTGATCACAGATTAGAAACCCAAGAATTAGGTCAAGAGAACTTTTTAGCATAGTTTATATAGCTAGTGAGTAGCATACTGTGGAAGTGGAAGTGAACCAATCTATTTGTCATCAAAGATTATGCTTTTACATACTATACAGCACTACTTTGTTAACCCCTTGTTTCTGTGCTTCTCAGTTTGTTTAATATCTCTTTATTGTTGGAGTAGAGTACAAAATAGGAATGTGCACAGAGTTCTGTTATCTAAATTTACTGGTTGTGTTCTAGAGAGCTGGTTAAACAGTATTCGGACTTTGTACTATATGTACTATATGTAAAAGCTGCCTGAGATACTATAATTTTATCAAATTTTAAAGACATTTATAAAGAAAAATATCAACATATTTTATTTTTTTATTAAGTATATGGGGTCAAGTGCATGCCTTCCTGGCATATGTATTTTATCTAGAATTAGTGAGACTGTTTACACTGAACTCATTTTATATTTTTACCTATGTCTACCTTGTAACTCTTAATCCAGAATTCTCAGATGCTTTTCCTTCAAAGTCTATATTCTAAAATGTAGGCAGAATTATGGGCCCAGGTGGGATACCTAAAATCATTACATTTTAGTCACATTCTTTCTCATGTAATAGGTAAAACTAATAAAAGGAGGTACTTATGTAAGATACAAGCCAGCTGCATTATTTCAACCCAACAGTTGAATTCTATCAATCAAGGTACCGTTTGCTGTCAGAAAAGAAAGCTAGAAGGTTCTGTGTGGATGAAAATAGGCTTAGGGTAAATTAAAGTAAAAAGCTTGATCTATAAAAGAAATATACTTCTAAAAATTTGGGAATAGGAATTAGGAAAAGCAAACACCATTTGATAAGGCCTGTCTAGACATTGGTATCTTGAATGTGAATATTGAATAATAAAATTGAAATGAGTAACATTATGATACGATCAGGTAAATTCATGAAAATATAAATCAGCAACACAGAACAAAAATGCTGTGGCACTATCATTTTAAGGACTGAATACAAATATGGGCTGGATCTTTATTTGGCAAACTCTAATCAGCTGACCACTTCATAATGCCTACAGTGAAAATTACCATTCCTTTTCAGTCTAGTTTTATTGTGAATTTTGGAAACTACCTTTATCATCTTGCATTCTTAATAAAATTCACTTTTTTACTGTTACAAAGTATAACAGGCTCATTATAAAAATATAGAAAATTTAGGAATGTACAAAAAAGACAATACATTTTACCAGATAGCAGTTATTCTTAGTGAATTATTTTTAATATTTTGACTCTTGGGACTTTAAACAAGCTGATATCAAGCATTTTCTATTCCCAATGAAACTATAATGAAAAATTATTTCTTTGTCTATATACTCATTGTTTTTAGAAAGCTTTTGGTTTATTTGTTTATTTTTAAGATAATGTGTTTATTCAACATAATATATGGCAGAGGGAAATATTAGTGACATTAAAAGGCCAGCCTATTCAAAACCACAAGGTGTGAGAAATCACTAATTTTAATGCCATTTAGTCTGTGTCTTCCACATTTACATGAAACTAAGTAAATGGCCAAATTGAAGCTGGGAGGTCTGCACTCATTTCATCACAGCCTGTCCTCTTGGGGCTATGTGGTCAATTTGAGGAAAGGCAACGGAATTCAGGGCCCATGCATGTATAGATCTTGGATGTACAGTTTGAAAAAATGACAAGAAGTGTTAAAAGGTTACACTGATTCCCCATTTTTTTAAATTCTAAAATTGACCATAGTCATGATTTTCTTTCATCTAAAAGGATTTATACGTACTTCCTTGGGTTTTTGCTGCCAAACTCTGGAGGACCCCACATCTCCTCTAGTGTAGGAAATAGGGACACAGGATCTGTGAGCTTGCATCCACAAAGGAAAAGTGAACTGCCGATAGAAAGTATAGCTTTCAGTTCGTATAGTGTCTGGTCTGCCTTGAGACATTAACTTTATCTTCACCATTTGTGTGTGTGTGTGTGTGTGAAAAACAATGTATTCTATTATCCCTCCCCTCCAAAAATCAAAGTTACTCAAAGTGTGGTGCATGAATTATCAGCATGGACCTCTCCTGGGAGCTTGTTAGAAATGCAGAATCTCAGGCATCATCCCAGATGTTCTGAATCATAACCCACACTACATTTTAACAAGTTCCCTAGATAATTTGCTCTATATTAAGTTTCCCCTACCCTAATAAACCAGGTCTCAGATTGTATTGCCTTCTTGAGAAGATCCTCAGGGATATCCCTGATTGTGTCCAGTGCTCTTATAAATCCTCTTATAGCACTAAGCACTAGCATTATTTGATTGTTTCTCCAGTAGACTATCAGCTGAGGGCAAAACTTGCTTTTGATCATCATGGTATACCTGGCACAGTGTATTATCCATAATAGTTAATTAATAATTAATTAAGTTTGCTTGACAATTAATAAAGAAAGTCTATATTACTACCATGTATAGTTGATTCCAACTTAAAAAATAGCTTTCAGTTCAAATTGTTATCATTGTTATTGTTATAAACACCAACTTTTTTTTGAATGGCTAATGAAAGAAAGCATTGTGCTGGAAGTTGATGTTATACAAGAATATAATAAAATATCACCTTTGTGATTCAGGAGCTTACAATATGGTAGAGTTGTTAGAATTTTCACATGGAAAGACAAATTATAACTCATAGCTTGTATATATTAAGAGACCAAGGAATGAACAATATCTTCATTGAGAGAACTGATTTTTCTAGGCTCTAAAACAAGCAATGAAATGTTTTAGAAATTTACTTTTTAAAATAATTTTAATATATTTTTTATTTGAGGATAGTCATTAATTGCAGATACACAACATAATGATTCAGCAACTCTAAACATTATGCTGTGATCACTGCAAGTGTACCTACTATCTGTCACCATACAATGCTATTATCATATTTAAGTATATTCCCTATGCTGTTCCTTTTATGCCCCTGATTTATTCATTTCACAACTGGAAGCCAGTATCTCCCACTCCCCTTCACCCATTTTGCCCATCTCCCTATTCCCCTCCCCTCTGGCAACTCTCAGTTTGCTCTCTGTATTTGTAGATCTGATTCTGATTTTGTTTTATTCATTTGTTTTGTTTTTCAATTTCACATGAGTGAAATCATATGGTATTTGTCTTTCTCGGCCTGATTTATTTCACTTAATGCAATACCCTCTAGGTCCATTCATATTGTCACAAATGGCAAGATCTTATCCTTTTTAAGGCTGCATAATATTCCATTTTGTTTACCTATTCATCCACTGAAAGACATTTCGGTTGTTTCCAAGGTTTTGGCCACTATAAATAATGCTGCTATCAATGTTTACGTACAAGTTATGTACAAGTTTTTCGGTGTTCTACTCATCTTGGGTATATATATATAGGAGTAAAATTGCTGGAACATATGGGAACTTGATTGTGATTTTTTGAGGAAATGCCAAAATGGTTTCCAAAATGGCTGGATCATTTACATTCCCACCAGGAATGTAATGATGGTTCGTTCCAATTTCCCTACAACCTCCCCAACAGTTGTTACTGTCTATTGTTATGGTTATAACCATCCTTATAAGTAAGAAGTCTTTTCATTGTGTTTTGATTTGTATTGGCCTGATGAATACAGATGAGTATCTATTTATATTTATTGGTCATTTGTATAGCTTTTTTGGAGAAATGTGGATTCATATCCTTTCCCTGTTTTTATATTGGGTTATTTCCATTGGTTATTTGGGTTATTTATATTGGGTTATTCAATTTATTATTGAATTATAAAAGTTATTTATAAAATTATAAAAATTATGTGTTATTTATCTTAATACAAATCTCTTACTGGGTTTTATTTGCAATTGTTTCTCCCACTGTGTGGGTCATCTTTTCACTTTCTTAATGGTGTTCTTTGAAGCTTACATTTTTTTTTTTTTTACATTGAGCACAGTTTATCTGTTTTTTTTCCTTTGTCACTTGTGCTTTTGATGCTATATCTAGCAAGGCTTTAAAGATTTACTCCTGTGTTTTCTTCTAAGAATTTTATCATTTAAGCTCTTACATTTAGACCTATAATCCACTTTAAGCTAATTTTTGTATGAGGTATAAGGCGGGAATCCATCTTCATTTTTTTTTCTTGTTGCACATGAATTTCCAGTTGGCTTAGAGACATTTACAGAAGAAAAACAAAAACAAAGAAAGAAAAGAAAACTGTACTTTCCCCATTGAATTTTTTGGAAACTTATTAAAAATCTATTGCTATAGTGAGCGCTGTGAATTGTGTAAGACTGATGAATCACAGACTTGTACTTCTGAAACAAATAATACATTATATGTTAAAAAAAGAAGAAGAAGATAATAGGAAGGGAAAAATGGAGAGGGGGAAATCAGAGGGGGAGATGAACCACGAGAGACTATGGACTCTGAGAAACAAACTGAGGGTTCTAGAGGGGAGGAGGTGGAGGGATGCATTAGTCTGGTGATGGGTATTAAAGAGGGCACTTATTGAATGGAGCACTTGGTTTTATATGCAAACAATGAACCATGGAACACTACATCAAAAACTAATGATGTAATGTATGGTAATTAACATAACATAATAAAATAAAATTTAAAAAAAATCTATTGAACATAGCTGTGAGAGTTTATTTCTAGACTCTCAGTTCTGTTCCATTGACTTACATGTCTATCTGCATGCCAGTACCACACTTTCTTGATTATTACAGCTTTGTAATAAGTTTTGAAATGGGAAAGTGTGAGTTCTCCAACTTTGTCTTCCATTTTGAGATATTTTTTCCTTGCTATTCTGGGTTTCTTGCTTTTCCATATGAATTTTAGATCATTTTGTCAATTTATGCAGAAAAGGCAAGTTAGATTTTCCTAGGGATTTCTTTGAATCTGTAGATCAATTTGGAAAGTATTGTCATCTTAACATTATTAAGTCTCCTAATCCATAAACATGGAATTCCTTTCCTTTGGTTAAATATTCTTTAATTCATATCAATGATATTTTGTATTTTTTAGTTTTATAAATCTTACACTTCCTTTGTTTAATGAATTCCTAAGCACTTTATTCTGTTTGGTGCTATTTGCTAATTGTTTTTAATGTCACTTTTCACTTTCATACTGTTCATTCATACTATATGTTTCTGTATATAGGATATTCTATATAGAATATATTTCTATATATAAAATACATATATATATAAATCTCTATATATAGTTCTCTCTCTCTCTCTCTATATATATATATATAAAACCATTTTTCTGATTGCATAATCTATTGTCATGTTAACCAAATATTCTGTTAGCTCAAATGTATTATGAAGCCCTCCTACTAAATTTTTTTATTTTGGCTATTTTTATTTTCAAATCAGGATTTTCCATTTGATTTATTGTAATTTTCTTTTTAATAAGGTACTGTCAGGGGGCATCTGGGTGGCTCAGTTGTTAAAGCGTCTGCCTTTGGCTCAAGTCATGATCCCAGAGTCCTGGGATCGAGCCCCGCATCAGGCTCCCTGCTTGGCAGGAAGACTGCTTTTCCCTCTCCCACTCCCGCTGCTTGTGTTCCATCTCTCTCTGTGAAATAAATAAATAAAATCTTAAAAAAAATAAAAGAAATGTATAATAAGGTACTGTCAGTGCTGCTTTTACTTTTTTTTCTTTTCTTTTTTTCGCTTTTTTTACTGTGGTAACATATACTGGACATCAAATTTACTATTTTAACCGTATTTTAGTCTCCAATTCAGTGGCATTAAGTACATTCACATTGTTGTGCAACCATCACTACCACCCATATCCTGAATTTTTCAACTCTCCAAACTTGAAATTCCATACAAATTTAACAGTAAATCACCATCCTTTCCCCCAGGCCCTGGCAAGCACCATCCTACTTTGTCTGTATGAATTTGACTACTCTAGGTACCTCATCTAAGTGGAATCATACAATATTACTCTTTTTGTGACCTGCTTATTACACTGAGCATTATATCTTTGAGGTTTATCCATATTGGAACATGTGCCAGAATTTCCTTCCTTTTTAAAGCTGAATAATATTCCATTGTATGTATGTATCACATTTTGTTTATCCATTCATCATCATGTAATGGTGATGTACATTTAGTTTGCTTTTATCTTCTGGTTATTTTGAAAGATACTGCCATACACATGGGTGTACAAATAAATGTTCAAATCCCTGTTTCCAGTTATTTCGGGTATATATCCAGGAATAGAATTGCAGGATTATATGGTAATTCTATGTTTAACGTTCTAAGGAACCACCATACTGTTTTCCATAGTGACTGTACCATTTTACATTCCTACCAGTAATACACAGGGTTCTAATTTCTCCACATCCTTGACAACACTTGTTATTTTTCTGTTAGCTTACTCTTTTTAAAGATTTTATTTGTTTATTTGAGAGAGAGCAAGAGAGAGAGAGAGAGAGAGCACAAGCAAGGGGAGGAGCAGAGGGAGAGGAAGAACCAGACTCCCCGCTGAGCACAGAGCCCAATGCAGGGCTCAATCTCAGGACCCTAAAATCATGACCCGAGCCTAAGTCACACATTTAATAGACTAAGCCACCCAGGTGCTCCTGTTAGCTTATTTTTTAATAACAGCCATTTAATGGGTGTAAAGTGTATCTCATTGGGTTTTGGTTTGCATTTCTCTAATGATTAGTTATTTTGAACATCTTTAATGATTAGTTATTTTGAACATCTTTTCATGTGACTATTGGCCATTTATTTATTTTCTTTGGAGAAATGTCTATTCAAGTTCTTTATCCATTTTTTAATTGGGGTGTTTGATTTCCGTTGTTGAGTTGTAGAAGTCTTTATAAATTATGGATATTAATCCCTTATCAGCTATATAATTTTAAAGTCTATTTCTATGTATTTTCTCCCATTCCATAGGTTGCCTTTTCACACTGATACTCTTTTGATGTACAAAAGTTTTTAATTTTGATGAAGTCCATTTATCTGTTTTTCCTTTTGACACCTGCGCTGTCACTATCATATTCTCCTCTTCTTTAAGCTTTTGTTTTGTTTAGTTCTTTTAACATATTTACAATAGTTGCTTTGAAATCTTTGCTTACTTTCATATCTGGGCCCTCTGAAAGGCCATTTCTTTTACTTGTTATTTTTTTTTTCTCCTTGTGTAGGGCTCACAGGTCCCTGTTTCTTTGCATGTCTCATAATATTTTGGTTGAAAACTGGGAATTTTAGATAATATATTTTAACATCTCAGGAGACTATTCTTCTCTGTCCCTAACTGTAGTGATTGATGGGATGTGTTTGTTTTGCATGTTTCATTTTTTATTATTACCTTGACCAACTATTTCAGTGAAGCTTATTTCCCACACAGCATACAGTCTCTGATGTTGCCCTGCATAGGGTATAGATGTGGTCATGTGCGCAGTCACCCTGGGATGACATTGGCTTTCTAAGGGCACTCTTTGATCGTCTATTTACCAGACCTATTAAGCTGTGTGCCTCAGTTGGTATCACTCAGCAGTTTGCATGCACTAATTTTATTTTTTTTTAAGATTTTATTTGTTTATTTGAGGGAGAGAATGAGATAGAGAGCACGAGAGGGGGGAAGGTCAGAGGGAGAAGCAGACTCCCTGCTGAGCAGGGAGCCTGATGCGGGACTCGATTCCAGGACTGCAGGATCATGACCTGAGCCGAAGGCGGTCGCTTAACCAACGGAGCCACTCAGGTGCCCTAATTTTATTGTTTTTAAAAAGGGCATTTTGGCATAAATCTCTCCACAGTTTTACTCAATAAAATTTTGTCCATTTTTCAGAAGTAGACTTTGAACTTTGTTCCAACTCTAGAAAAGTTCTTCTTCTTAACCATCTTTTTTCCCCAGTTTTAGCTGACCTATGTTTTAGTTTGCTGCTCCAATGGAGCCATCATCTTTATCTTAAATAATTGCCACCAAAATCTCCAATGTTTTTGACACCACCTTTAGGCTTGAACTTCCCAGTATACTGTTCCAAATAAAACCAGTCCCCTTGGGAAGAATAACACAGCTCTTTGTTCTTCAAGCCTGCCATTCATCCTGGGCAGAATCTCTGCACCGCTCTGGAGCTGAAGATGGGAACACTGCACCACTTTTCTCAGTTACAGCTCTGCTTTACTAGGGGCTTTCCAGGTGTGGGTGCGGTTGCCGTTGATTTTCTGGGTTTGGGAACTCTGCCTTGTGAGTGGTCTGGATGAAAGCAGTTGTAGCCCAGAATTCTTTATCTGTTCACCTTTTGAGTGTGTTACTCCCTTTTTAAACACTGTACCTATTGTTCTCCAGGTAAGAATTAGTCTAATTCAATCTCTTAAGAGAATAAACCTCCAGTGTTCTGCTGCAAGGGTGAGGAAGTTTAGCTTTTCCTTTCAGCCAATCCTGTTTACGTCTCCACCCTATCTTATATCCATTCCCACTCCTTTTGGGGCTATGAAGTGCCTTCAATTTTTGAGCCTGTCCAGGATTTTGGTGTTGTATACACTTGTGTTTTGGCTCTGTTCTGAGGACTTCCATGTTGTACAATTGTACAACTTGGGTTCAAGTCATTATCAAAGTTTTGTTTTTTTTTTTTTTAATAGCGCCCCCTGGAGTTTTGCAGTGCACAATCTATGTGCTTAGAATGCAGCAGCCTTGATCATCATTCTTATTTCCTTCAGTCCTTGGCTTAGCAGATTTTGCTACCTTAACCCTATAAAGGGCTAAGTTAGTGAACCCTCATTTATTGCTTCTTTGCTTCTAAAGTTTTGTTGACATCCTTTGTCTGTTTTAGTCTTCTTTCTTATTCTCTTTCTTCTTGTGTGCTTGTGTCTTTCTTATCTTCATTTTATTGAGGATTTTGAAAAGTATAGCTATAAAACTATCGTTTATTCACTATAAAACTATAGTGAATAGGAGTGCTTAATTGATGTGTTTAACATAGAGAGAACTTTTTGACCTGATATGTGCCAGGCACTGTGTTGCATTTCCTTTGTTCATTCTCATAAGGTTGAACCCGTGTTCAACATTACCAAAGTTATCGGTGCCTCCTATGGTCTGGGAATAATACACGGATTTAGGAGGACAATGTTTGTCCTTTACAGGGAAAAAAACCTCTACCTTCACTTTCCAAATAGATTTCGTCACAAGTACTTCTTACCTACTAAATATGCAGAAATTGCTAGAAGTTATGAATTCCCTGTACAAAGGATGTTTCTTTATTCATGCTGCCTCACCTCTTCTAACCCAATTGCTACTACTACCTCCATCTTTTTATGTTTGTCTTGCATAGGTGTGTAATACACTTATATAATTTATATGTATATTGTCCTTTCACTATATATTCATTTATTACTCTTCTACCTCTAGACATGAAAAACCCCATTACTAGATATCTGCAATTTCTACTTAGTAATTGTATTTTTCCCTGGGACTTGTGGTAAATTTGCTTAATCTTTTTTGCCTTCAAGCATAGTTTTCCATGGTTGCAATTAAATATATTGAACCAGGCAAAGACCTGATATTGGTTAGCTTATTATTAATAAATCTAGCATGCCATCCTTACTGTAAAATCAAATGCAAAACACTAAAACAAGATATATAAACCACAGAACAGTCTGGCTTCACCAATCCAATGCACCTAGAACTCAGCTTTCTCTCCCTTCTCTCTCCCTATACCGGTCCAAATCTCACCATTTATATGATACTCTACTAATTATAAAGCATGTTTACACTCACCATGCCTTTTAATATTCATCAAATCTTATCAAGACATTTTCTAGTTTGGAAGCTAAGGCTCAGAAAGGTTAAGAACCTAGTCAATAGTTAAATACCTGGTAAGAGACACCACAAATAGAACTATGTTTTCCACCTTTAAGAAGACTAAAGTACATTTCAAGATACCATGTGTCTCCAATCTCTTCTTTATATAAAGAAAAGATGGAAGTGAAAATTACTGGATTTTATTGGTGGAGATGTAGTTGATGATTTATAGTGGCAATGATATAACTGCCAACCTATAATGGGTATTTACAATGTGTCAGACACTAAGCACTTCTATTCAATCATGTTTAAAACTCACACCATCCCTATGAAGTTAGTGATGTCATTATCCTCATATTGTTCTAAGAAGAAAACTCCATGCAAGCATATGTTGCTTTATCATCTCATATCCTCTTATAGATAAAACTGAGGTAAACATTTTTTTGTTGTACAAATGCTGCAGATTATAGGTTAATTATTTAGCAAGATTTGTCAGTGGATATGGAGACCAAGTCTGTCTTTTCATAACATAAAATAAATGAATCACTTCTCATTTGATTGTGTCCTAGTACTAGATTTTAATATTCTATACAATAAAAACTTTAAAACTTTTGTATATTGAGTTTTAGAATGCTGAATGCCATTTATAGTAAAGAGTTTCAAAAGAAATCAGAACCTAAAGTTGCTAAGTTGCTAGAAATGGTTTTATTTGAAGATCCAAAATAAACAGTTCTTTGGTCTGTGTTAGCCAATGAGTTGGGATAATTGGAACTGCTTTTCTGAGTAAACTCTTGGTTTGCAACATAGCATAAAATGGGAAAATCTCTTAGCATTGGTGCAGTACACTCTCAAGTTGTTGTTGTTACTTTGGTTTAGCTTTTGTTTATACATTTCAAAGCATATGTATATACCTTTCAAAGCATATCTCAAAGTTGTATTCCTGGTATAGATGGAGAAATATATGAGAAAACAGCATGGAAAGCAGAGCAGTAAAATCCCTTTTCCAGACAGTAAATAAGAGAATAAAAGAATATGTGTGCAGAGAAGACATGCACTCTTAATCTTCTGATGTAGAAGTAATACAGATCATGTCCACACACATTTCAGTGAGAATTAGTTATAAGGCCCTAACCAGGTGAAAGTAAAGCAAAGGTTACTCTGGCTGGATAACCGCTTCTTAGAAACATCTCAGCAGGATAGAGGGAAGAGTAAAAAAATGTATATTTTTTTAAATATATAAGTATACAACTTATGTATAAATTTTATGTTATATATTAAAATTTATATATAAATTAAAAAACATATATTTTTAATCAGTTTATTTATTTTAGAGAGAGAGAGTATGTGAGAGCAAGGGGAGGGGTAAAGGGAGAAAGAATTCCAAGCAGACCCCAATGCCAAGCATGGAGCCCAATGCCAGGCTTGATCCCATGACCCGGAGACCATGACTTGAGCTGAAAGCAGGAGTGCAACACTCTACTGACTGAGCCACCCAGGCACCCTGTGAAAGTATTTATTAAACAGATAGCTATGTTTACCATATAAACTAGATGTGTTTCAGCAGGCAATTGTCTGATTAAATTACTTATTATCTATAAATGGAATAATTGCAACTACCAAAAAGGATGTTGAAGGCATATGTCCACACACACAAACATTATTAAAAAGAAAAAAAGTATAATCTGTTATAAACCCCAGACTCAATTCACAGAATATTTTCTCAGACCACATGAGAGCCTACAGCTTCCACCTCATAACAGTACATCTAAATTATAGAGAATTTTGCTTTTCCTTGTTGAAAGAGAGTAGATCCTTATACAATATTAATATGAAAAATTAAAATTATAAAATAAGTTTTTTCATGTCCATTTATTAAATAGGATGGATATATATATATGTATTCCTTCTCAAAACTCAATAAGAAAACAAACAACCTAATAAAAAGTGGGTGAAGTTTCGAACAGACACATCACCAAAAATATGTGAAAATATATGAAAAATATATACAAATATACGAAAAGATGTTCAATATCATTAGTCATTACGAAAAACAAATTAAAACCACAATAAGGTACCATTACATACCTAATAAAGTGACTAAAATTTAAAATTAAATTAAAAGCTGATGATAACTAGTATTGAGCAGAAGGCCAAGCAATTGGATGATTCATATATTGGTAGTGGAAATGCAAAGTGGAAAAGCTACTTGGGAAAAGAAGTTGATAGTTTCTTATAAAGTAAAACATCATTTTACCATATAAACCAGAAATCTCAGATTTACTCAAATGAGATAACCTGCGTTTACCTGAAATTGCATGTGAATGTTTAGAGCAAATTTATTCGACTCTAGAAGTGACTTAAATATCTGTCACTTGTGAAATGGGTAAATAAACTGAGATACAGTCATCCAATGGACTACTATTCAGCAATAAAAAGGAGGGAACTACTGATAAGGTAATATGGCTGAGTCTCAAATACATTATGCTAACTAAAGATGCTACAGGCTGGATGATTCCATTTCTATCACATGCTGGAGAAGGCAGAACTATTGAGATGGAAAAAGACCAGTGATTGCCAAATCTGGCAGTGGGGAAATGAACTGGCTATAGAGGGGCACCGGAAAATATCTTGGATCATGGTCCTGTTCTCTGTCTTGATGGTGCTATTGGTCCTATTGGAAAAACTACATGAGTTTTTCACAACTCACAGAACTCTACATAAAAGGAACAAATTTTACTCTACGTACATTTATACCATAACAACAAAAATAGAACTAAAAATGATAACTAAAAAAAAATTGCCTTAATGTTGCATCTTTAAATATGAGAACACAAAAAAATTGAAGCCAGGACTGTGGTTTAGCACTAAGCAAAGAATTCTGAAGAAATCCACATTAGTAGTCATAAGTGGCAGCCTAATCTCTGCAAGTCAGCTCACAATGCATTTTACTAGGCCAAGGAAACAGGGGTGAGAGGATGAATGATGTGACACAAATTATCACCATTCTAAATATGTCAAGCATACGTCCTGCTGACAAGAGGGACTCTCTGGCATGGTAAGTAGCTGCATCAGCTTTTCAGTCTCCAAGTATAAAAAGTGAGTGAAATACTTTTTTAATGTGCTACATGAGGAAATGATTTTTTTTTCCTTAGAACTATGATTATAGTTGTTGGTTAAAAGGCATTTTTGTATAAGCCAAATTCAAGGAGTGATCTGATTACTAAAATTGAGAATTAAACATTATCCCATTTTATAAAATAATGTCTCAGATAACTTACGTATTTAGAAAGTGCCTATATTTTTTGGTATTTCCAAAGAATTCATAAAAGTTCTAATTTCTTCTCAGGGAGAAACCTGTAACCCAGAAGCGCATGAATAAAATAGCACAGTTGTGTTCTCAGTGTCCTGCTAAGTCCAATACATCAATGTGAATTGTGATCAATGTGAATTGTTCAATTATAGGTCATAAGGGCAGCCAGCATAATGCTATTGACTACACCTTGGATTGAGCCAATGGCTACACATACAAGACTGCAAACAATAGTTCTCTGGCTTAGGAATATTTATATAAACTAAGCTAATCAGGGGAGAAACCTCCTAATAGTAATAACTTGTAATTTTTGGAATCTGGTTATCCACTTCAAATCACCTTTTCTACTGTCCTGTTTTTACTCTGAGGCAGGTTAGCAAAATTTATCTGTATGTGTTTCCTAAATTATAAACCTGCAAATTTTGTGTAAATGTATTCTAAATCCCAATGCTGTTAAAAAGGCATAACAACTCCTTAAGACTATGCAGATTAGCATAAGTATTTAGTAAAAATGTCTTGTTGGATTTATTAATTGGTCTGTGCTTATGTAGCAAATTAAATGTGCATGTACATTGCTTCAGAGACTAATATTTATATTTTATAGAAACCAGTTAACCAGTATAGAAAAAAATCTTCATTTCCTATGGTTAGTATTTGCTTGTTGGAGATTTTTCATTCAGGTAAAGATTTTAGGAGAATTTACCAAAAAATAAAAGTACCTCCACCAAAAAGCAATGAACAATACACAAGTGATTTGGGGGCAAAACTAAAACTATGTCATGTAACACCCATAATTAAAGGCATGAAAGAGAAAATCATTCTATTATAGAAAAAAAAAACATACCTCCAAATTGCTTGAAACTTATATAAATTATGGCAAGAATACCGACAATAGATATAACCTAAATGGTAACAGAATAAAAAATAATAATACGAAGAATGACACGTGTCAGGCACTATTTTAAGAACTTTGCATGATTTACCTCATTTAAGCCTCACAACAACCCTATGAGGTAGTTTCTATTATTTATTCCCATTTTAGACATAAGGAAAAATAAGTATAGAGGACTTAAATAATCTGCCCATCACCATGATATTATGTAAAAACAACCCTGGTACTTCAGGGGTTGTATGCAACAATCCAAATTTTCACTCATATCAACATCCAAATGGATGCTTACTATTTCAGGCTTCTTCCAGTTTAGGCCGGTTGGCACAAGTTTCTATGAGTCTTCTGCTGGCTTCTTGGCATCCAGAGGGCTGACAAGTAAATAAAGAGAGAGTAGGAGTTCATCAGAATGCTTTAGAGCCGAGGTCAGAAAGTGGCACACGCTAATTTTGCATATATTACATTATCTAGAAACCAGATATATGGCTCCAACCAAATGCAAGTCAACGGGGAAAATTAATCTTTTTACTTGCTCCAGAAGAGGAAACAGGATTGGTGAACATTGGCTGTTTTTTGCCACACTCACATAGCCTGAAATTAGTAAAACCAGAGTTGGAGCCTAGGTACTCTAGCTCCAGTGTTTAAGGCCTTAATTATAATACTGTGCTATGACTTAGAAAAAAGAAACAAAGCGGTGAAAGAGATATGAGGTTTAGTATGAAATAATATTCTATCCTTCTAGAATTCCTGTTGCTATTTATTAGAAATACAAATCTAGAAATATATTTGTTGAATCTATCTCCGAGTTAAAAAAATGGCTTAGAAGCTTGGTGCCTCAAAATTATCCATTACTTGCAAGCTGTTCACTTGCATTTGATAGAGAAGATATTTTCACATTTTTATAATCTCCTATACAACTTTGAAAAAAAGCATAAAAAAGATTCCTTAAATACCACAGAATGGAGTGGTCTGTGTTAGGAGAGTCCCCATCAGTTGAATTAGATTTGATTCCTGAAATAATAGCTCCTCTCCTTTCGTTAAAAAAAGACACTTTTCTTTTATGAAATGCTGAGAAGTACAGATCAAATACCATATTACATATCTGGATTCAGGGGCCCCTGGGTGGCTCAGTTGGTTAAGTGTCTGCCTTTGGCTCAGGTCATGATCCCAGGGTCCTAGGATGAGCCCCAGCTCCCTGCTCAGCGGGGAGCCTGCTTCTCCCTCTCCTGCTCCCCCTGCTTGTGTTTTCTCTCTCTCTCATTCTGTCAGATAAAATAAAATAAAATAAAATAAAATAAAATAAAATAAAATAAAATAAAATAAAATAAAATAAAATAAAA
>NW_027397064.1:85878126-85931972 GCF_003265705.2 Callorhinus ursinus
AATAAAATAAAATAAAATAAAATAAAATAAAATAAAATAAAATAAAAAACATATCTGGATTCAGACTTGTGTATTTCATTACCTTAGATGCTAGTGGTTTTCCTACTTCAACCTAAGATACAAACTAATGATAATGTTACTAGAACCAGTGAGCATGCTTCATGTAAAGCACTCCATGAAGACTGATAATTGAAGTACAGAATTTCTGTTCTACCCAAATAAGCTTTCTAACAAAATTAATCTGATGCATTTTTAATTATTGACATAAGCATTATAGTGTTGCATGTAATTAAGCATAAATGGTAAGCAGCTCAAATAGATAACATTACAATAATTAGTATTGCTTTCCCAGAGTTAAGTCAAATTTTAAATTTTATTTTTCATGTTGTTAGTTATTCATAATTCTTCATGATCTGTTAGAAGAATCACTATCACTATGCTTTCAATCTCTGTGCACATACACATGAGTTCTCATTCGATGAATCACAAGCTGAGTTGCCCTTGTCTCTTTTGCTATTTTCAACCACTAGACCCCACCTAACACTCTAAACCATGTGTGAGGTCGGGTCTTTCATACCCTGTTTTTCCCCATTTTCTGTCCTTTTTCCTTAATTCTCCCCAACACTATCCCCATGTTGGTAACTATTTTCAGCAGGCATATTCCAGATATTTCAAGACTGGAAAGAGCAGAAAGATGAAACCACATGTGGATTTTGTACTTTGAATTGAGAGGGAAAACAAGGAATTGGGCTATAGAAATTAAATGGAAAAAAATAATACATTTAAGGTACTGAGCTAACATGCCTACTTTAAGGTACAGACTAAATAAATTAGGTCAAACCCCTAACTTTATTCTCTTTATCTCATAATAGATTTAATTCTTTTCTATGAGAAACCTTTCCTATTTCCTCTTTCTGTCCCAACCCCTTACTACTACATTCAGCTCTATCCTCTCTGTTCCACTGAAACCTTTTTTAAGGGTCTTAATTGATCCTATTATAAAATGCCATGCATTTTTTAGGTTTCATCCAAAAATATTTCCTAAGGATTTAACATTTATTGCTCTACTTACTTCCATGAACTCTTCTTCCTCCTTAGATTTTGTGAAGCTTTTCAGCTTCTCCCATCTATATTATTTGATTATTTCTCGGTTTTCTTTGTTGATGGTTCTTCTGCTTGCCTTTCACATACAAAAGTTCTTTGGGGTTTGTTTGTATTATAAATATTCCTTATAAAGAATGATTCTTTCCTTTTCAGGCTTTAATTACTTACTTTACATCTGTGACTTCCAAAGCTACATCTCCAGTCCAGACTTCTCTTCTTAGAAAGACTCAAGGGCGCCTGGGTGGCTCAGTTGGTTAAGCGACTGCCTTCGGCTCAGGTCATGATCCTGGAGTCCCGGGATCGAGTCCCGCATCAGGCTCCCTGCTCAGCGGGGAGTCTGCTTCTCCCTCTGACCCTCTTCCCTCTCGTGCTCTCTATCTCTCATTCTCTCTCTCAAATAAATAAAAATAATAAAAAAAAATCTTTATAAAAAAAAAAAAAAGAAAAGAAAGACTCAAATTCTCAACTCTCTCCCGGCCATTCTTGTCAACATTTGAAACTAAACCGTCAAAGGCAAACTTAGTACTTTCCCCCAAACTTTTAGTCCTCCTGTTATTCCTAATTCATTTTCTTGGTATTATTAACTCACTGTCATTATGCTTTCACCAACTGTGTGGCCATCCATTCATCTAAATATTTATACTTGTGCCTTTGCCATGTCTAGTCTTTTAGATAGCTTGTCTTCATTCACGGTATTTCACTCATCTTTCTCCCTGCTATTAGGTACTAACTAACACTTCGGTCCTCAATTGCTAGAAATGACTCTTATTATCATGAGAATCAAAACAGAAAAGTCTACTTAATCAAAGAATTAATCCAACTTGATTTGGCCCCAAACAATTCCAGCCCCATTTCCTGCCACATCAAACACTGTGGTTTAGCCACACACAGTTATTTATCATTGTCTGTATTTCTTGTATGCTTTCCTGTCTTTTAATTTATTTTCTCATATTGTCTTCTTTATCTGGAAAGCACTCTCATAAATTTTGTCTACTGAACTCTTCTTATCTTTTAAATTTCAGCTTGAATTAAACTTTTTTCACAACTATTTTCCATATTATCTATGCTCGTTTTCAGTCTCTGGAGGATTCCTTCTCTTTCCAGCTCATGTCACTTGTATTTTTATTTAGCGTATGAATTTTTCTACTTTGAATTATGACCATTGTTTACATTGTTATCCTTTCCACCTAAACCCACCCACTTCCACACTCATGTTGTTAATTCCTTAATTTGTCTAAAGTAATTTTGCATGTGTAGAACCCCAGCAGAGTGTTTAGCATTGACTAGGTGCTCAATCAAAATTGAACTAAAGTAGCATATATATTCAAGGCAATTTTGGATTGATTCCACCATAATCAAACAAGATTTGACAACTCAATTACCTAATTTGAAGATGTAAATGAACTATCTTTAGGACCTACTTTAATTTAATGGACTAGAAATGACACCTGAGAGTGTTAATCCTCATCTTAGAGTTAAGCTATTTCATTGATTCATTCATCCTATAAAAATTATAAAACGCTTTACCTATAACACACTACTAAACCTAGAATGAAAAATAAAAATAAAATGCACCATGTTTCTAACCATCACCGTACTATACATTGGGAATTAGACGCATTATTAAAAACATAGGCTCTGTAGGCAGACTGACCTTGTTTTGAATGGTAACTCTGTCATATATTTTTGCCATATAATCTTGGGATAATTATTAAGCATCAGTTCCCTCATCTGTAAAATGTAAATTACAATAATATCTGCAAGTTTGACTGTTATGGGGTTTCAAAGAGATTGCATATTTAAAGAACTTGATATATGTTAGGTTTATAATTTGTAGCTATAGATACTAGTGAGGGAAACTAAAATGTAATAACTACCATAAAGCAAAACAAAAGTGCCATAATTTCCAAGGAACCATTTAATCTGTATTTTTTATTAATAATGTGTTTTTACAGACCAACTTACTGGTCTTTTACATTACATAAATATTAAAATTGTATTAGCACATGATTAATGATCAGCCAAAATTCAAGCTCACAAATCAGATATAGTTGATCAGCATATTGGTTGAATCTATGTCAAAGAAACAGAAATTTTTCTGGGTATTTCAAGGAGAAAGAAATTTAATATAAAGTACTGATTGTAATAAGAGCAGTGAAAATTAGAAGTTTATGAGAGCACACCTAGCTTTCAAGTTATGTACTGGTAGTTATGTTCCAGTGAAAGGGACGCCATGATACTCGATGAATACACCAGTAACACATTGATAGACAAGAGACAAAGACCATGATTCCTGCCTTGAGGCACTCCAAACTTATGTGGTTGACTAGAATGGAAAGAACCCTGCAAAGGGGACTGTGAAAATGGGAACATCAAGAGTGTAGACCTCTGGAAGCAATGCCATAAATGTGTATCAGAAAGTAGTTAACTGTCAAATACTGCTGATAGGTCAAGTAAGGTGAGGACTGAGAAAAAGTCATTGCACTTATCAACACCAAGGTCACTGAAAACATTTACATAAGCAGTTTCTGTGGAGCAATGGAAGTGAAAGCTCGATGGAGTGGGTTTAATATAGAAACAGAGGAGAAGAACAAGGGTATGGATTATTTTTGTAAGTTTTGTTATTCAAAGGAACAGAGACATTGGGCAAAGGTGACAAGTAGAGGAAATGAGGTCAGGGGTTTTGTTTTTAAGTTGGGGAAAAGTAAGAGCATGTTTGATGCTGAAAATGAGCTAATACAGGGGTCAGAAAACTTTCTGTAGGGGCTATAGTAAATACTTCAGGCCTTGGGGCTCATAGGTCTCTGAGGCAACGAGTCACCTATGCCTTTGTAGTGTAAAAGCAGTCATGGGCAATATGTAAACAAATGGACATGATTGTATTCCAAAAATTTTTAATTGTCAAAAAGAGATGGGTTCTTGTTTGATCTAGTATCAAGTATTTAAAAAAATGATAATGAGAGGAAGCAGAGAAGAGCTGAGGTGATATCCTTGAATAGGTGAGAGGGCATAGGATTCGTGCACAGGGATTGGAGTTAGACTTTGATTATGAATTCAACCAAGTTTGAGGGCGCCTGGGTGGCTCAGTTGTTAAGCATCTGCCTTCGGCTCAGGTCATGATCCCCGGGTCCTGGGATCGAGCCCCACATCGGGCTCCCTGCTCAGTGGGAAGCCTGCTTCTCCCTCACCCACTCCCCCTGCTTGTGTTCCCTTTCTCGCTGTGTCTCTCTCTGTCAAATAAATAAATAAAATCTTTAAAAAAAAATGAATTCAACCAAGTTTGAAAAGCAAGGACAAGCATATGCAGCGGTAGGTAAATGTGAAGCATAAATCTGTGGAAAATCTCTTTTATTGCTTCATTTATCTCAGGAAAAGTAGGAAGCAAGACCATAATATGTGAGAGACCATTAGGAAAAAGATTTGGAGTTTTAAGAAGGGAAGATGCATGAAATAATTGCATGAAAGAGTTGAAAAATAATTGGGCTAAGAACATACTTTAGATAGTAAAATAGCAAATTTTCAATTTAGAATGTTCTAGCTGTTCTTTTCCACATGGGACCATTCATATACTTTTATGATTTTTTTTTTTTCTGAAGCATCGGCTAAACTTGTAGCATTATCAACATATTTTGAATCATTTAACCTTAATCTTCAAAACCCTTATTTTTCTCCCCAGGGGAAAAAAGAGATTGCTGCAATCCATTAATACCTCTATTTTCAGACAGCAAAATCGGTCACACATTTTATCCATATATTTTTCTAGTTTAGCAAATCTTATTCTTGTTAGAAATTATTTGTGCAATGAATATGCTTCTGTCACTTCATCTCTGTTCCATGCATTTATCATATTGAATTCTAATCTACTCTGAGGGCTTGCTAACTTTTGCTTCAATGATATATTTGCTCTGAAAGAGTTCAGATATAATGAAATATATTATGTCCAGTATTTGTCTAATAATTTGTCACCAATGAAAGATAAATTATTGAAATGGAATATATTCACATTGATTGCTATGAAGGTTACACATGGATTGTAAATCAAAACAAGTCCTTAAAAGATAGAAAATCAATTAATGTGTCAGGTAAGAAATGCATAAATGTTGAAATCAACAACTGAGTTGACATTTTTCCTCTTGAAATAATTTAATTTACCAGAATTTGAAAAGATTTGTGACTTTGAACATACATAATAAGCTAAAAGTGAAAGACTGAACATCTGAAATTTTGTTAACAATACTTCAAACAAATACAAGCCAACATATTTTAGAGGGAATAGTTGTCTGTTTTCTCAACCAATCACAGAAATTTTCAAGGAGACCAATCAGAACTATATACTTGAGGTTATGCCCTGAGTAAATATTAACAATATTTAAATTTACATAGGACGCAATGTGTGCACAGTTATCTTGACATAGTGTCTTTGTTTTTCTTCTCCAGAACTATTACCCAATTGCCAGCAGTTGAATTGTCAGTATAGATGTGCAATGGTCAGAAATAGTACAAGATGTTACTGTGAGGATGGATTTGAAGTAAAAGAAGATGGAAAAAGCTGTAGAGGTAAGTGTGACATATGATTCTATTCATTTATTTTTTTTACAAAACCTTAGTTAACAAATTAATCAAGTATCTTTGAGCACCTACCATGTGCTTCCCACAGTGTTTATGCTAACATTTTTTTGTTTCTTGAGATTTAAAAGATGATACTACTACATAAGTCATATACATAAACATAACAGATATGCATTTTTACCAATCAGTTTTCAATTCATATTTCAATACTGTCAAATATGGGAAATGTCAACAATGGGAAGCGGTTTGGGTTAACCATGAAATCACTGGATTTAACGGTTTTAACTTCCTAGATGTTTTCTAACAGTTATATAGCTGTAGGGTAGTAGACATTTGTTATTAACTAAGTTGGGTTAATAATATCATGCAATGTTCTTTACAATTTTTCCATTTTTTGCATTGGTAATTCTGGCAGTTGGCATTTTACCAACAGCAATAATGGAACATAAACATATTTATGTGTATTTTTAATGTCTTAATTCTTGCTTCTGTGAATGTTCCACAGCACATGTTTACTCTCTGAAATGACTCCACTCTGCCATACTGAACAATTCTAGGTTACTTGTTCATTCTATTAACTTCTATTATATATGTATATGTTAGTGTATGTATATAAATCTGATATATCCTTACATCATTTTATATAGTGTTTAGAATCTTTATATAGAAAACATAAAATATAGAATCTATATATAAAATCAAAGAATATCTGCATTGCTAGAGCCGCTAATAAACAGACTATTTTACAAAAAAAAAAATGGTACTTTGCCAATTGCTTTAAACCTTTGCTTTAATATTATCACTTTTACCTAGAAACAGAATCTTAAAGTTGAAAGAGTCCTCGGAGAGAATATTGTTCAAAATTCTAATGACAGAAGTGAGAGAAGCGAGACCCTGAGAAATTAAGTGATTTACTTAAGTCCTACACATCTTCTTAGCAATAGAATTGGGACTAAAACTCAGGTCTGCAGAGTCCACTTATTCTTGTCTTGGAAAGGTTCACTGCTTTTTAATGTACATCTGGGGCTTGAATTTTTCATTTGTTATTTGTTTGTTTTCTGCACAATACAAATATTATAGGAACATTTATTATTAAATGTTAGTTATACTTGGAGACTATTTAATCTGACAATAGGTGGACAAAACTGGTATATTTATTTGATTCACACCAACGTTAAACCAACATTTAAAAATCAGAACATTGCACACAAAAGTTCAGACTATCTGAAAAAAAATCAGAAGATCTGGCAACATTAGACACCTTATAAGCACAAAAGTCAGCCATATATGAATAGTACTTCTGCATGCATGCACACGTGCATGCAATTTCCAGTTCAAAACAGTTCTTTCCATTCACACAGGGGAGGCTAATATTACCTATACAGCATCTTTACCCTTTTGCTACAACTGAGTCCTATAGGAGTCAGGATTTTCAGCTCCTTTTGCATGGATCTCTTTCTCCTCAACCTCTTAATTAGATCCATAGAAATAATCATAATCAATATCTTCTTTTGAACATTAATAAGGAATTACACATCAATCAGTATGGAAGGTCATATCTGAAAGAGGAGCTCTTTTTACTTTCTCTGCGCCCCTGGATGGCCAGATATGAGCATCATTTATCTTTCCTGAAGCCATATATCCAGGGTATTTTCTGTCCTTAGAGGGAGAAAGAAGGCAGCATTATAAGTAATGACATGCCTATTCCTTTGTGGCCAATTTTGTGGAGTTACATGAATGTCATAGCAGTGCATTCTGGCTAAAAAGAACAACAACAAAAAAATCATTACTCATATTGCTCTCCTGGATAGCATAATCATGTCAGAAAAGCTAAAATAAGAATCAATAAAATTAAGGTTGAAAAAAATCTGTGAAAATGGAGAAGAATCATTTCTGCCACTAGGAGCTGGATTTTACCAAATACAAGATTTAATTTCTTTCATTATCACTGTAAACTTAAGCTTCAAAAACTATTCTTTTTATTCCCAAAGCAACTTACTTCTAACAAACCATCCACGAATGCAAGCTGTTATATGAAGCCAAAGAAATCTGAAAAAAGTGTAAATTAATGCCATACAAATGCATAGTTTCCCAATTTAAATGGCCGCTTAACTACTCAGGAATATTTTTGCTTTTCCTTAGTAAACTCTTTTTTTTAGCATGGTGTTCAGAGAGTGGGCTGAAAGTTCCCACCCTTTAATCATGCCTTTGGTCTTTCTGGTGAGGAGCCTCTCCATCCTGGCATTATCTAGTGGCCCCACCCTGAGTCACCTCATTGGCATAGACTAAGGTATATTCCAAAACGGCTCATAAATAACAAAAGACACTCCTATTGCTCAGAAAATTGCAAGCGCTTTAGGAACTCTGTGCCAGAAACTGAGGATAAAGACCAAATACATATTTTTATTATAGCACTTATTCTTATTTTGGTATAGCACCATTCATTTCCATCTATCCAGTCTTCACATGTTGTCTCTTCTGGTTCTTAAACATTTCAGTCCATTCTCTCTTCTCCATCTGCACTACCACTGACATAGTTCAAAATATAATGGCATTAAAATACAATTTCTCTTTTGAAATTAGCACATAACTAATTTTCCAGGATCTCTTCTCTACTTTCACCAATCCATTTTTGTGTTTGTCTTTCTTTAGGTTTAAAATATAAAGTTGATTATATAGCTCATCTAATTAATGTTTTCCCAATGCCTACGTATAATGTACAACCCTTTACTTTAGCATACAAATTACTTCATTATCTGGCCCCAAAACTACTTTCCCAGTGCCATCTTTTATCTTCCCCCCTTATCCACCCTTATTCCGCTTGACCCCTTATACTTCTTTGAAATCCCTACTATGTCATCCCAATATCATTTCACATGCCATTTTAACTGGAATGCCCCTTTCCATTTTATCCCTTCTTATTTGAATCTGAGAAAATCCAAATCATCCTTTAAATCCAAGTCAGTATGCGGCCTTCACTTAATATTCTCCCTCTGATTCCAAGCAGGTTCACTTCTCTGTGTTTCTGTCATAAACAGAGTATGCTTCCATTATAAGGAAATGCATAGAATTAAATTTATATTTCACTAGACTTGTTTCACTTAGAGGTAGGAACCATGTGTTATGAATTTTTTTCTTTCTTCGGGGATTAATATAGTACATGGTACACAGAACAGACTGAATATACATTTGTCCAAGTTAGTAGCTGATGTATTTTTTTATTTGTCTGGTTAGTTAAAAATTTTTAAGTACTGTTATTTATAGAGATTTGAACAAGACGCAGGAGGAAGGAGAGGGAGGATGTAAGGAAGAGAAGTAGGAATCATAGATATTAAAATAAAATTTATTAGGAAATATTTCTTTTTGACTAGTGATTAATAGTTTTTGATCTAGTGAAGATGGTTTGTGTAGCTGGGCTCAGAACTCTCTCTGTTCGTTGAAAACCATGTTACCAGACTAATTCTTTGTTAAAATAGTGAAAAAGTCATAAACACTAGAACCATTCAACAAATATTCTTTGGAGTACATTTTACATCTTTGCAAAAATATCCAAGGACTTCTAGCCTTAATATTATCTTTTAAAATCAAAGATTAGGTATGAAATTCTATCTTTTATCTCTGTAACTATTAAAGCAACATTGAATTTTGACCTTCACTTAGTGTGGTTTTGAAAAGACTTATTGTACTTGGTTCTTCCTTTCTAAAATAATTATCTATTTCCAAAATTTGAAAAAAAAAGTTTTCTTCTAGGAGAAAAAAAAGGCCCAACAATAAATCTGCTTAGAAATGATGCCCATTTTCCTTGTAGATCAAGATGAATGTGCTATTTATGGTGCATGCAGCCAGACCTGCATAAATACATATGGATCCTATGCCTGCAGTTGTGTGGAGGGCTACATAATGCAGCCAGACAACAGATCTTGCAAAGCTAAAAATGGTAAGTTATCATTTTTTTTGTCCTTTTAGAATTTCTTACTTCCTTTTTGCAGTCCCTTTTCACTAGAAATATAGTAGAATACCATGGACTTGGAAGAAATAGATTTTTCCTTCATTTTAATTCACTGATCCATACCTAAAAATCCAGAGCAGTTATTTTAGTTATCACTGATCATTACAAAACTCCTCCCATTACAGGAAGTTTCTAGTTTTGGAAAACCTGTCCAAAAGAAATGGATTAATTGATTTGAATTCCCCATCTCTCTCTGGACAATGCAATAGATTCCTAACTGGTTTCTTTGAGCTCCCGCTTTCCCACCAAAATTCATACTCAGCATAATAAAGTGACCTGCTAAAATGTAAACCAAATCATGTCATTCTCTTGCTTAAAATCTCCCAATTACTTTCACTCGTCTTAAGAATAAAATCCAAACTTCTCACAACACATGTAAGGACCTAAAGCTGTGGTATCATTTACCTTTCTGATCTCATTTACTGCTACTCTCTGTTCACCACTTACCAGCCATACTGGTTTCCATTGCTCTTATCTTGAAGTCTTTCCACTTGCTGTTTTATTTGCCTACAGTGCTTTTTCCTATGATATTCACATTCTTATTCAAGTCTTAGCTAAAATGGCAACATTCAGAATGACCTTCACTGACCATTCTGCTTAATGGTGTCTCCATTGCTATCTTATTTCCCAATTTTATTTATTTATGAATTCCTACTCAATCACTATATGATTTTCACTTTTGTTTTCTTTATATCCCTACCTTTTGAAATGAACTCATTATGTATTTGCTTATCATCTGATTTCTCCAGAATAATGGAATTGTTATGAGAGTATGGAACTTGTCAGTTTTGTTTATTGTTATTTACTGAGATCTGATCATAGCCTGGAACACATGAATATTTGTGGAAGCAAGAAAGGCAGGAAGAAAGGAACGGAACAAGGGAAGAAAAGAAAAGAAGGAATGAACTTCTCTTTCTGGTTAAAATTACTAAAATGAACGTTCCACTTTTAAGTGTTTGAATTTCATGTTTCAACTCTGTCTTCCTTTTACCTTGTCCCTGCAAATAAAGCCTATAGTTTCTACATAGCATTCAGCCTACAGTAAACACTCAGTAAGTATTGATGGTTTGCTAATGAAATAGCCTTGAGATGAGCTAGTAACAATAGGATAAAGCTAATTTTTTTTTGTGGGCTGAATTAAGAATAATGCAAAGAGATGTTGTACATGCTATTCCATCTAGCTTCTTCTGACTTTTCTCAAATCTGGTTTCATTTTATGGATTTTCAAATTATGCTGTTTTGATAAATTAATTGAACGCCCCCCCCTTTTATTAGTGATTAGAACATTAGGCATGGGATGGGATTCTCTTTTTTGAAGCCAGATTGAGCAAAGCATTGGATTTGCTCAGCAAGCTGCCACAGCTGTCTCCCTTTACAACATAACCTCATGCTATACTTTCAACAATTTCCCTGAGATAGTGCGTTTAATTATTTACAAAACATATTTGTATACCAAATTAGAAAGAAACTCTTCTACTTCTTAGTTTATTTCTTTGAATTACTGACTCGGTTTATGAAGCTCCACTTATGTTTCAGGGGCAATCTGTGAGAAAATTTAAATCAGATTGTATGTTCATTTTCCCTACCACTGAGAGTTCTGATTTAAAATATTGATGGACTAAAGAAGTAGAAAGCTTGTTCTTTGCTGTTTCTATTGATCCACACAATAGATCGCTGTGGCTATATAGGGAGGGTATAATGTGATAAACCCTGTACAGAGGCACTTCCTCTCTTTCTACATGGAGAAGGTATCTGCCAATAACAGAATGTAACCAGAGAGGGACGGTACATGATAATAAATGCATGTAATGCTGAATCAAGGAGATTTGATGACTCTAGAATTGATAACAGAACATATAAAAGCCTCCACCTGTTGGTGGTTGGCTTGATGACAGTATTGGCCTACAGAGTTTAAAAAATACAGTTTTTATGGGAATGTTCCTGGGGTTTGTGGTTTTAGAAAAATGAGCTGCTAGTAATGCAGTAAATGGCACAAGTCTAAAACACATACTGACTAGTTCTAAAGGTCACTTGGATATTTGAACCAATGTATTTGTACAAACTCACAAGGAAAACTATCAGTTTTGTTTTAGCTGTCTCAAATTGATAACAAATGAACCAGAGGATATTTTGGCTTCAGTTATATGTAAAATTTTATTTGATGCATCAGCCTTACAATTTTGTGGAGATTTTATCATACTATAGTTTTGCCATAACTGATGGGGGCTAGAAGAAGGTTTTAAATTAAACTACATTTGTCTTAAGGCTTTGCCATTCCCCCTTTCCATTACCTGGTTGCTTAGATTGGCCCCACTTTTTCCTTCCTCTATAATCCTATCTTACTGGCCTCTAGAACCTGACTTTTTCTCCAAGTCAAGCCAGAGTTCCAGGCATCTCAGAAGTTGGGAGTGTGGGAAACAATGGGAGATTAGAATAGCTAGCCCGGAACAGTGTATGTGTGTAAAAGATCTATAGGCTTTAGAAAAACAGTAAAAAAGAACGAACGAAAGAAAGAAATATCAAGCCCGAAGGATACAAGGGGAAGCTAGTACTAGACTCAAGAGGAGAGCTCTGCAAAGGCCTTACTAGATGATAGATGGGAAAATAAAAAGGGTCTTAGGAGAAGTTGCCTTTTATGTGAAGGCAGAGAGAGGCAGAGTCAACTGGCTAGGAAGCTTCTTATAAATTTCAACACAGAATAATATCGTGGTTACTCCCCAACTGTTCACCCTAGAACTCGCCTGTGAGATCAATGTAACAATTGATAGTAATTAGGTAAACTAATCTAAGTTAAATGATTATCCCTCCTTTGTAACATAATGTCTAAATCCAAATAAAATTCACAAGCCTTAAGAGTACCTTTAAGAAATAACTCTAATAAGGGGGGGATTTTAGACCTTGTGGCCGATGGGGAAAGAAATTAATGTAAGGCAGGAGGCCTTTTCATTCCTGGTAATTCATGCAATGCAGACAAATTCTTTTCTTTTCTACCCTTCGTAAGATTGACCTGACTACTGAAATGTAGAATCAATCATTCAGGGTTGGGAGGAACTTAAAGGTAATCTAGTCCAACTATCCATTTGATATCAAAATAAATAATTTCCAAGTAGAAAAAAATTTAAAATGTGCATTTAAAAATAATTTTAGATAGTACTTGATAGTACCGTGTAAGAGGAGACATACTGGAATATGAATGTCATGGTGAAGTGTTCGTAACTGGAATAGGACATGCATTAAAAGCTAATAATTTTTGAATTAAACATTAGTATTTCTCATTTGAAAAGAAGGTTTTAAAAATAATTATTAAAATATCTATATGTATCCAGTAAAAAAAAACTTCCTCTCCCTCCCTCCTTCTCTCTCTCTCTCTCTCTCTCTCTCTCTATATATATATATATATATTTTTTTTTTTTTTTTTGAGATTGGGGCTCTGGAGAGTTGTCAAATCTGAAAACGAAAAGTTTTTTTAATTTACTTTACCTTCTTTTAATTGATTTAGACCAATTTTGATGTAGAAATATACATTAAATATAGGCACCCAGGGCTACAAGTGGGCTCTACCAGAACCTGTAAAAATGAAAATAATGGCCAAGGGTGTCTAACTTATGAACTGTTGCCAGTTTCACTCCTGATAAATTCAGGCTTATTGGACTGTACTTTTCAGTCTCCTAACCACTTGCCACGTGACGAAGGCAAGCACTTAACCCAGTTTATGATTCTGCAGGACCAATAGGACTCTACTGATTGCACTAAAGCAGTCCCGGAATAAAGAGCACTAAATACATATATGCTCATCTGTGTAGAGGCGCTGAAGTAAGTGGCACCATGAGAGAGAGAGCATGTGATTCTTTGCCATGTAGCACCTAGAGAAGTGAGAGAAGAGAGATCATTAAATAACTTTAGGATTCTATTACAGTTTATACTGTGCCATTCACTGATTGGAACGATGGGGAGATCATTTAGGCAATGGAACTCTTAGGTGTAAGAAATACAAATCATAATCCCTGTATAATCCAGGGAAGTACAACCCTAGATGATGCTAGGGAATGTCTTCATACTCCTCACTGCTTTCTTTGCTGTAATTCTTAAAAAGAAAGAAAGAAAGCAAAATCTAATGTCCTATGGCTCTTACATCTAACCTCCAACTCTATTATTATCTAATGTATATGCTAAAGTTTTCTTTTAGAAGGTAAAGAAGGGCTCCTGTGTGGTTCAGGCTGTTAAGCGTCTGCCTTCAGCTCAGATCATGATCCCAGGGTCCTGGGATAGAGCTCCGCATCGGGCTCCCTCGTCCGCGGGAAGCCTGCTTCTCCCTCTCCCACTCCCCCTGCTTGTGTTCCCACTCTCGATATGTATCTCTCTGTCAAGTAAATAAAATCTTAAAAAATAAAAAAGAAAAAAAGAAGGTAGAAGAATCATTCATGGTTTTCTGCCAAGGCTGGTTCTCTGGTTTTGCTTGTGGGGAGAATAAGCAGGTGCCTGTATAGAGAAGGAAGAGTTCCTTGTTTAGAGTATCATAGTATCCATAGCCACTTGAAATGTTTGGAATTCAGTAATTACAATATAATCGCCTTGCTTTATTTTTTCCCTTTTTTTTTAAAGCACTCTATATTAAAATGTGAGTATTCTTAGAAAGGGTGACATATTATGTCTTAGTAACCTTGGTAATTTATGAGACTGGTGGATCAGATTTTTTTCAGTATACCATCTGGCTAAGAATGGCTTCCTGCAGAATGATAGGTGATTATGTCTTGACATGCAAAGATTCACTATTCATAGTTTTTACTATTTTTAGGTAGTCCAAAGGTCTAGTTCCTGCACAATTTGTCATTTTATTGAGGCATAACTGAGAATGGTATTTGATGACATGATGGTATATGAGACTGTGAGGTAGGAGTGAGCCTAGGGGACCATAACCATAGTAACCCAGATTTGCTGTTCTTTACTCAGTCAAGTATACATGAAGGAAATGATAGACACTATGGTAAACAGTAAATGGCAGAGAAGTAGCTCAGTGCCTAGAACAGAGTATGTGCTTGGTAAATGTTTGGGTTTTGTGTTTTTTTGTTTGTTTTGTTTTGTTTTAGATGCTTTAAACAATTTTGTGAACATTCAGGAAGCAGAATAGGGGACTGAGATTTTGAGAATTAGTAAAAGGAATGCCAAGAGGCTGGAAGAGATTAAAAAAAAAAAAAACAGTGAGGCATTTTACTAGTCCTGTTATTCAGGACTCATGCTACCTTTGCTGTAGTATTGACATTAGAATGGCTTGGGAAGATGTGCATAATCTCCACAAATTTGCCCTCTCCACCAAGGCCCTCTTCAGATAAACATATAATCCTAGTGTGCTTACTATGCAGATACAGTTGCAGAACAAGCTACTCTTGTAGTATTGCCTAAATCAGGCAGTATTGCCTAAATCTCTGTCTAAGAGAAATACTAGAGCTTCCCAGGCTGCCTTTGAAAACCTAGCCTGGCCATTGAATATATTTCTCTATTTCCTGGACTATTTATACCCTACATCTTTTCTGGCTCTTTACTTAGCTGGAAATCACATTCCATGACAGAAAAGGGCAATGATTTCTGATAGAATTTCCATGACCCAAATTAAATATCACTTATTTTCCACCCAAATACTATTGAGTATGTCGTGTTGAGGTATTAAGGTACTCATGAATATTCTATGTGTGTTTTCTGTTTTTTGTTTTGTTTTTTTTTCTTTTGCTAGAGGACATTACTTTCACAGTCTAGCACCTTTCTTGACATCTTAAACAGAGAACGTAACCATGGTGTCTTTGATTTATCGAGAGTGTAAGAAAATATCAGACACAGAAAAAAAATGCATGTCTTCCATTTGCTTTACTACTTAACATCATAACTTCAATCTAGCTGAGGACTTCTTTGTATGGGTATAAAAAATCCCATGGCCACATTTATAGGCTCTAGACTTGACAATTGATAAAATTTATTTTTACAAATGGCACAACATATAGGTATAAATTTCTATCACACTATTTAACTTTTGTAGAGTAGCTATAGAACTATAAATTCTCCATTTAGAATATGTGATAGATTATACATGCTCTCCAATTAACTCCCTTTTTTGGTCTCAAAATTGGACATATAATGAAAATTAAAAACAAATGAGGCACATTTAAATTCATAGAAATTACAGATTGTTTAATTTTAAGATGAGATCAGGATATATATGTATGTGTGTGTGTATATATTACTTTGTTTTGGGAAAGTAGAAGTATATAGCTATCGAAAGCCTCAGGGAAAAAATAAAGGGAAAAAGAGAATATTTTGTCCTTTCTAATAAGAATGCCTTCAAGGTATCCCCTGTATCAATAGCAATCAACAAAGAAATAACCACAGTTAGAGAATACCTCTCCGGCACTCCTCCCCCTAGAGTCCATACTTGTCCTTGACTTTGATGACTGATATTCAGCATATTCTCCTGAGTCAAGCTGCTTAGAGTCATTTTAGCCCTGAGAAAGGAAAATTCCTTGTATTGATTGCATTTTTAAATGTGTGTGAGCATTTCTTCTTAGCACGAGGACTCACAGAGCCTCCATCTGTGCTTTCTATGACAGATAACACTTGCCAAATTATTAGATAAATTATATCTTAATAGTCTTTAGAAGTTTAGAACAATATACCATCAAATTGCAAACGATATAGCTAGTAAAGTAGGTAGAAGATTGTTATATAATCACTACTGAGTACTTAGAACTAATCTGTCTTTTTAAAAGCCTTCCTCTTGTTTGAATAGAAGAATACATTGTGCTCCTATCTAAGGCCAATCCCTTCAACTGTGCATCAATCTCATCTACTCTTGCCTATTCAAGAATTAGACTCATACAGTTGTCTTCTCTGTTCCTTGAATCATCAGTATTTTGACTTCTGCTGGATCTTTCCCATGAGTACACAAGCTTGTTGTAAAGATGATGCAAAACAACTTTCTTTAAACCTCTGTTCCTCTTCAGCTACCACTGCATTTTTCTTTTCCCTTTATAGAAAAACTCACAGAAAGGATTTTCTTCTTTCTCTACTTCCTCCCCTTCTGGTCTTACATTCTTATGACTCACTTACACCTCTACTGTCAGGGTTACAAGTAATCTCCACAGTTGCCTAATCACTCAGTTACCAATCCTTAGCACAATTTATCCTTGTCTCCTCTTTGAATGCTTTCCTTTTTAAAGTAGTACATTTTAGAGTTTTAGAGTTTTCCTTTTAGCTTACTGGGAAATTTTTTTCTCAGTTTATTTTGCTTCATTATCCTCATTATTTTTGGCATGACCCAGTGTTCAGTTGTTTGGACATCTCTTCCTTTATTGATTTCCTAAGTACTCTCATCTTGTATCATGACTTTAACAACACATCCTTTTCCATGTTTTTATAAAACATCTAGAGACTGAGACTCGTGAGTTTTCATCATCAGCCCTGACTTCACTGTTTCACCAAACTCGCTTAGATGGTGAAACTCAATTCAGTATCTCGTTCAGAAATTTAATAGAAATATCAAACTTTTCATGTCCCAAAATCTTAATTCTCTCCCTTGACAGTGGTATGTGTCACCCTCCACTCATTCACCCGGTTGTTCGAGCCAAAACATTGGGGTCATCCTTGACCCCATTCTTTCTCTCAAACCCTTTGATTCAAACTTTTAGGGTTATTCTGAATTGGACTACTTTCTTTAAGGAGCAGCCTGCATCCTGATGACTACTAATGCTCTTCCTTTTTTCATAGAATTTATCACCGCCAAACAATATTAAATAGTATTTGTTTGCTTGTTGTCTGCTTCCTTCACTAAAATGTAAGCTCTATGAAAACAGGGTTTTTATAGTTTTGTTAACTGCTATATCCCTAGCATCTAGAGCAGTGCGTGACAGAAACTAGCCATATTCAAAAAAAATATTTGTCAAATGAGTAAATAAATGTGCAAATACTAAGACAGTATTTTCTTTCTTGGGGAAAGTTAAATGTGACTTTTTTTACAGACCCATCTTTTCGAACAGGAACTATTTCTGAATAAGAGCTATTTAAAGGCATTTTAGAATGGTCCAACATCTATTACATTTTGAACTCAATTATTAGCAATTTATAACTTAGGTGGACATATCTGAATTGGGGGAAAAAGTATTTCTATAGCTAACATAGTTATTGTTTCCTATAATTAGAAAGATGATGAAGAGATTAAAAGTGGCCACCTCTCAGTAACTAATGTTAATTGACATCCCTGGACCATCTGCTACTTCTAATATTCACGCAATAACCTAAAATTTGAATGAATTATCCTCTGAGAGTTTGAAATTTACTAATATAACCCTTTAGTTATCAATTAAATTTCTTTCATTTCCTTGATTAAAAATCACAGTGCATTGTTTATTTCATTTTACTTATTGAAATTCAAATACATTATCATTCTTAAATTTGCAAATTCAAGTAAAATACCTTTAGAAACATTGGAGAGTCCATATTCAAGCATCCCTCCACGTGTCATTCATTTATTGAATGCTGAACATGTGCCAAGTAAGATTTTCCAGATAATAGGGGAAATACTTCCTTGCTCTGGTAGACCAGCTCTTTAAGAACAAAAAAATTGTGAGAGCTGTTCATTTGCAAAATGAAAAAGCTTTTTTTGTGTGTGCATAGCATGATATTACTGACCTTAATTGTTTTTATAAAATCATCTTTTTTTCCTCAGAAACAGCATATCTCATCACTTTTCAATCATAACACTTCAAATTAAAATATACTCTAAAAGAAAATACTTGCATTTCACTAAAAAGATGTAAATAACAAAAAGTTCAAACTGTTTAGAAGTCTGTGGTTAATGCAGGTGGAGAAGTAGTTTACCTGATGAGTTTTTATGATGCCAAAGACAAGATTACAAAGCACAACACCATACTAATAATTTGCCAACACTAAATTCAGCATCATCTCTTAAAGCTGACTCTACTTGCCTTCCTGTTTCTTTTAATAACACCATTATTCTCCCCATTACCCAACTCTAAAATTTCTGCATAATTCTGGACTTCATGTCCCTTCTTGTCTACATCATTGAGAACTTCTAATTCATTACACGAATCCATCTCTACTTAAGAACTTAACACCACCTATTTTAGATTCTTATTAGCTATTTTCTGAGAAATTAAAATAGCATCTCTGTATCAGTAATCCAGATATCCAAAGCCTATGTCCACAAGTTTTTCTGAAAAAATTTGGATTGTCTTCTTTATAATTAAAAATAAAATTAGGGCCGCCTGGGTGGCTCAGTCAGTTGGGTGTCTGCCTTCGGCTCAGGTCACGATCCCAGAGTCCTGGGATCAAATCCCGTGTCAGGCTTCCTGCTCAGTGGGGTGTCTGCTTCTCCTTCTCCCTCTCTCTCTGCCTCTCCTCCTTGTTCTTGCTCTCTCTCTCTCTCAAATAAATAAATAATAAGATTGATAACAGTGTCTATTTACAAGATGTAGAACCTAGTATATTCTAAGGATTCTCTGGGGCTTACATTTCTTCTAATGATGCCTGCTTCCAATACATACATGGCCATTCTTTATGTACTGCGTTGGCATACATGGCCATTCTTTATGTACTGCGTCAATCTAAACAAGAGCAAAGATACCTTCTTCTTTCCCCTAACTCCTTTCCAACCGCACTCCAGAATGCGGTAGCATTACATATTTATTACCTTCCTGTCTGATATGAATTATACTGTATCACTGCTTTTTAAAGATTTTATTTATTTATTTAAGAGAGAGAGAGACAGAGAGAGAGAAAACAAGCACCAGTGGGGGAGGGGCAGAGGGAGAAGCAAGCTCCCTGCTGAGGGAGCCTGACACTGGGCTGGATCCCAAGACCCTGGAATCATGACCCAAGCCGAAGGCAGATGCTTAACCCACTGAGCCACCCAGGCACCCCAGAATTATACCATACTACTTTAAAAGTAAAAGTGAAAACAATTTAAAAAATTCAATGGGAAATATATCCACCCATTATATTCTACTCACCCATATGGTATTCTAAGTATCATTTCCAGCTTGATCTTAAAACACAGTTTTGATCACATTATGCTTTCTTTCTAAAATTTACATTGGTTTCCCATTGCACCCCGAATTAAAAATAAGTTTATTATCTTGACATTCAAATGACCTATGTATGCAGTCTTTCCTCAATGTACTTTCTCAGCTACTGCAGGCTCTGAGTTTGAATATAGGTCTTTTCACTTAGTGGCTATGTGATCTTAAGCAAGTTACTTAAACTGTATATAACTTCTTTTTCTTATCTATAAAATGTGAATAATATTAGCACCTGATTAATAGGTATGTTGTGAATAAACTAATAAATATAAAGCATGCATTATAGTGTCTGGCTCCTAAGATATACTCAAAAGGGGTTAGCTATGTTACTATCATTATGAAGTACTTCCACCATTCATGCATGCTCTACCCTCCAGAAAACTGAAAACTGATGTCACTATCTTCCCAACATATTCTAGTCTCTCTTACATCTATGCTTTCAGCAAAATCATTTGTTCCAACTGCATTTCCATCTCTACATTGCAATTTCTGTTCCTCCATTAGGGCAAAGCTGAAATCAAATGCCATCAGCGTTAAAGAACTTTTGACACTACTAAATAGATATGTCTTAGTCTCTTTGTGCTGCTGTAACAAAATACCACAATTTGGGTGGCTTATTAGCAATATAAATTTATTTCTCAGAGTTCCAGTATCTGGGAGTCTGAGATTAGGGTGCCAGCAGGCCTGGAGAGGACTTCTGGGTCACAGATCTACTGTACTGTTACATGATGGAAGGGGCTAAGGATCTCTGCGGAGACTCCTTTATAAGGTACTAATCCTATTCATGAAGGTTCCACCTTCATGACTTAAGTACCTCTCAAAGGCCTTCCCCCTTAGTATCATCACCATTAGGATTTCAACATACGAATTTGGGGGGACACAAACATTCAGACCATAATAAGATATAGCTAACCATTCTTTGAAACTCAATGCTATTATGTATCTTTTATAAGAGGCATCCAACCTGACTTAAAAAATACAGACCTTTGTATATACACCTTAATCTTTCTACTAGATTATATTTTTCTTAAAGGCAGACTGTTTTACTGATCTTCAGATTCTAGTTGGATACCTTAGATCTATAAATACTAAATAATAAGATAAAAATACAATAAATAAAGCATTTTCATCCAAACAATAGTTTAGCATAAATACATCGAGACAAGTAGTGCTAAGACAGATTACAGCAGAGTTGTAGCAATATGCATTTTTTAAAGATTTTTTATTTATTTATTTGACAGAGAGACAGTGAGAGAGGGAACACAAGCAGGGGGAGTGGGAGAGGGAGAAGATGCAGGGCTTGATCCCAGGACCCTGGAATCATGACCTGAGCTGAAGGCAGACCTTTAACGACTGAGCCACCCAGGCGCCCCTGCATTTTTTTTTTTTATTTTTTTTGCTTAGCTCCATGCTGTTTTTAATGCAGTTTAATGTTTCCACATTTGGTTCATATTTTATTTTTACTTTTATAAAATGTGATATAATACTTTCCTCAGATATAATGCATGATATTCTAAATGTTATTCAGTTCAGTAAATATATTTTTCCATTAAAAAATAGTTGAGGGAAATAGAGAAACAAATTTAGCCATGTACATTTTTGACATGATAAGAAAAAAAATTCAACCCCATATCTTCTTTTGATTGTTTTTTCTACTTATGTTAACTTCATTCACATTTTTGTTTGGTTTGGTTGACTTTGACCTCTACTTGATATTATTTGAATAATGCTTTTCCTCAATTTTTAAACTAGATAATTTCCTAATACTTCGTATTCTTCTTCTGTTTTTTGCACAAATTACTTTTTTTTTTTCTATTTATAGTCTCTTTACACTGATTGCTCTTCATTTTGTTTCCCATTGGGTTCACCTTCTTATGGCAGGATGCATTTTAGCATTTTTACTTCTCATTTCTAACTTCATCCAGTTTTCTTTATTTTTAAAGACTTTATACAATTTGTATATGATAAATTAAAAGTAATACTTTAAAATTCCTCTTTCAATTATTTCAAGTTTGTATTTGTTAACCAATTCTTTGGGTTGCGTAGATGATAGTTTTCTGTTTTTTTACACATTCAGTCTTACTCTGACCCTTCATTTTATATATTTTACATGTGAGTCATTATTTAACTTTTATCCAGTTAAACCTGAGATTCTTTTTGTCTTTTGTTTTGTTTTGTTTTGTTTTTTCATCTTTGACTCAACATATATTAAGGTACAACTACTGAGCTTCATTCAGTGGAGATAATTGCTCACAATTGCAGAGAAATTAGAACACAATGTAACTAGTTAATAAACATTTATATGTGTATATATATCCATGTACATACATTTGTTATAACATAAATATTTATTAGGTTTATATTTATGTGTAACAATCCATAATTCTAATCGTGTAAAAGAAAAACAGCTGAACTAATATTCTTAGAATTGAATAGAAGAATAAGAAGTTTAAAAGAAACCTGAAAAATAAGTTTTATTCACTCTGAAAACATTCATTTAGAATTAACCATCTGTCAAAATCATATTATTATAAATGCATACATATACATTTAGTATATTCTTTTTTTTAAGATTTTATTTATTTATTCATGAGAGACAGACAGAGAGAGAGAGAGAGAGAGGCAGGCAGAGGGAGAAGCAGGCTCCCCAAGGGTCAGGGAGCCTGATGCGGGACTCGATCCCAGCACCCTGGGATCATGACCTGAGCCGAAGGCAGACGCTTAACCATCTGAGCCACCCAGGTGCCCCTGACTATGAGAGGATAAGGATATGTTTGCAAGGATGTGGTTATAGTGGCTTGGAATTTAAATAGGCATTTTTATGAATCTAGTCAGTTGAGCTTCTCCGTGTTTCCAAATTTCTCTTTTTAATTCAGTTTTCTAATTGGTCTTCAAAAATTGTAGCTCTGATTAATATAACATGTATGATAGGAAAAAAACACTTTCTGACCATACAGAGCATAAATACACATCTTTATAACTGTTTGGGAGAGAAAATACCTGTTTTTTATGCCGTTGACATATGGTGAATGGTGAAGAAGCTGAGGACAATTTTCCTCCCCCAGCATGACACAATTGACAGTCTGTTGGAGAGGTTTGTTCAAGCTAAGTCTTGGTTCTTTAAGTTAGAATATTCATTGAGGGCTTTCTTATGTTTTGGTCTCTTCTATATGGAAACTTAGTACTTATCACTTCTCACTAAGTGTTGATGTAGGTATTCCTTTAACTAAAGTCATCTAATGTGCTTTCCAACTCTTCCTTTGGGAAAACTGTCCACTGACTCTAAGGGTGGCATTTTTTAAGAACATTACGTTTATTCTGATCAGACTTATATCCTTGTCACCCAAGCTAATGGTGTTCTTACCTCGGCATGTGGAAACTTGAGGTAATGATGCACACTGGAGATCAGACATGGTGTGGGTTGAGGCAGATTACCTATGCAAGCTTTCATGAAGTAGGAAGAATAAAAGGTTTATATCCTTAGCCCCTGATTATTTTTGTGGGTTCCTGTGTTTCACTGGCTTCCTCCCACCACCATAAGTAGGTCTTATGTTATTTGTGTAAAGAGGGAAATCACAGTTAATAATTAACTGAGACACATGAATATTATTTCAATGAAGCACATCACAACTAACAAGTATCCTTCCTCCAGTGTGTCATTTGAATTTTTAAAGTCACCATTATCAAATCAAACTATCTCAAATTATGAAGCATCCGCTTTATTGGTTTTCTTTTAAACAGAAGTTATAAAATCAGTGGTTGTTATGTTTGGCATTAAAACAATCAACTGAGTCACTCAAAAAGCAACTACAAAAATCAGATTGATCAGTTCTGTCAAGTAAGCATTGCCTGTGTTGACCATTAATTCATTTTCATCTCAGTTTCTAAGGGGAATCAGTGTCACTTCATATTATAGACTCACTCCAAAGAATGTTTATTACATAAGTAAATTTACTGACTGGTAGCCAGTCAAGAAATTATTGTCTACATCTGGACTTCTCATAAAACTTGGAAGCAAAGAAACTTTCAGTAGTGGTTCACTTTTTAATTTCACTATCGATCATTTCAGTTGTCAAATTAAGCACTGACAGACCGGCAATATATCTCTGTTAACCTCATAACACAGCCACCTAAAACCCCTTCATAACCTGAGAAATATATGATCCAACAGGTTTCAGGAGTGCTAAAGTCAACTGGAAAACAACAGAGCTAGGAGTGTTGAAAAGGGACTAAGTCTGGACTTCCAAATTAGGGAATGACAAGGGCAAACATTGCATGGTTCAAGATGGATTTAAGAGGTTAAGAGAGAAGCCAACTAGCTAACCAAGCTTGGATGTGGTCCTGTGACAAGGTTATGTCAAGCAGAGATAATCCACGATTTTACTAATTCTTCTGAGAGAACTTTTTATTGTGGAAATGATCTCAGCATTTTAGAGACTTCTTTGTTGTTGGGTTAATTAATTGTATAATCTCACTGAGACTTTTTATCGTTGTTTATTTTTGTTTGTTTTGATGTTTTTATTAAGTCAAAAACTTCTAGTGTCTCTCTGAACGTGGAGAAGAATTTTATGCCTTGATTGAGTTGATTCCTTAGGGTGTAAAAATCCAAATGCTGTTCTATCTGAGTAAAACACAAGGAGCCTGATATCCTTACTCACATCAGAAACGATGAAGACCATTAAATAATCTTTTAAAAGTTGAGACTTGTTTAATTATATTACTCATAATATACATATTTGCTTTTGTCCTACCTTTACAATGTTCAGTGTCAGTTTCTTGAATGATCAAATGATGTTTATGAAATTTTCTGTTAGCCAGTCTTTCTCTAGATTCCATTCATCAGTTAAGAAAACCAAATTATTTTGTAACATTTCACCAAATGCTTCTAAAGAACTTTACTCTGCAAGAATTCCATGTCCATTGTAGGTATTCAGAAATTTTTATTGAATAACCACTAGATTCTAAATACTAGAGATACAGCAGCAGAAGTAGAAAATAACAAATCAGAAAAACAATATATATATACAATGTTTGGTCATGATAAGGGAAAAATGAAGCAGGGAAGGTTTATAGGGAGTTTGTATATAGAGTTTGTTAAGAGCTTGCAATTTTTACAAAGTAAAGTGGTAAGAGAAGTTTTCACCAGAAAGGTAACATTCAAATAATACCATAAATGAGGTGAGCAAGTCAGGCCTTCTGATATATATGGGGGTGATTAGGAACACGGAAGAGCTTCTGAGATGGAAGTTTATTTGGCTTGTCATTCAAGGAACAGTAAGAAGGGTGGTGTGTCTGGAGGGAAATGGCAAGGGTGAGAGTAGTAAGGAAATAAAGGAAATGAGGTCACACAGGTAACAAATTAGATCATGGAGGGCTTTATAGGGCATTATGAAGGCTTTGACTTTTACTCTGATTGGAATGGGAGCTTTTTGAGGAATTGGGCAGAAGACTGACTTAATTGACATTAACATTTTAAAGGTATAACTCTGGCTATCGAGTTGAGATAGACTAAAGAGGAGGAGGGCATTGATGAAAGAAGAGAAACTAGTTAGAAGACTCTTGGAATGATCTAGTTGAGAGATGATGGCAGCTTGGAGCAGGGTGGTAGTTAGTAATAGTCACTGAGGAATGGTGGGATTCCTCATATGTTTGGCATCAGAATCAAAGATATTTATTGATACTTCGGATGTAAGGCAGAGAAAAAGAGGAATTGAAGATTTTCAAATTTTTATTTCCTAATTAGCACAGAAGCTACTCTGATTATGACTGTATCACTGAACTCTTTCAATACTAATTTTACTTGAAATTTTACTGTTATCTTTAAATCTTAGCAAGCATTGAAATTTTGGTCAATTAGTACATATTCATTAAAATCTCACTAATCCTAACATAAGCAAAGATGAATTGTTCTAAAAGTAATATCAAGCAGATTTCTTTTATTTCTATAATCTTATTTTCCTGACTATAAAGAAGGAACATGGAAAGAAGTAGCTCAGTAATTATAATCTAGTCACCAGGGGAATTTGGGTCAGTCAAGGAGCCAGTGTGGTTGAAATCACAGGTGCTGCTTGTATGGGCCTATGAGCTTTGCATGTTTCACTCCAGAGAAATCCATTTCTGGCTTCATATATCCACCTCAAAAAGGCATGCCCTTGCTCACAAGGGAAGCCTATAAGTCTGTATGGAGAGGTCAGTCCAGATCCATCCACATTGCTAAAGAAACAAAACAAAGCCAAAAAACAACTAACAGAACTTACTTAATTTACCAACAATGAAAGTAAATAGCATTGTCTTCACATTTACACAACACATTACAACTAAGAAAATAGAGAATACAAGTGCTCAGTGGTCTATGTTTTCCTTAGAGAAGTGAACTGAAATATATAGTGAAGCATATATAGGAAGTATTAATAAATACTTTTGCAAGCATTTTTTTTGTTTTAAAGATGCATTAAAATATAAGAATAAGTTTTAATAAGTGATATAAAATTGTGAAAAAAAATTGCCTCTGGTTGAACTCACTTCTTTCTTTCTCTTTTATTCCAGAACCTACAGATAGGTTGCCTATGCTGTTAATTGCAAATTCTGAAACAATCGAGGTTTTCTATCTCAATGGAAGTAAAATGGCAACCTTGAGCTCAGTCAATGGAAATGAAATTCATACTCTGGATTTTATTTATAATGAAGACATGATTTGTTGGATTGAATCAAGAGAATCTTCAAATCAGCTCAAATGTATCCAGATAACAAAAACAGGAAGTTTAACAGATGAGTGGACAATCAATATTCTTCAATCCTTCCACAGTGAGTATTTCAATTCATATTATATATCATCCTTTAAGGATTTCATTTACAGATCAGTAAACAGGATTCTTAGATTTTTCTAGCATAGTATTTGGCTATTGGAAACCTATATATGCAAATATGAATATGCTTAAATAAATGTATTCACTACCTGTTTTGAATATACACACACATACACATATAGTTTCATTGTTTATGTAAGTAGTAAGTTACAGTTAATTTTAATTCTTTATTTAATGCTTATTACAGTGTCATCTAAATGAGAATTGTAATTTGCCACTGAGTGATAGTTCACAATGTGATAGTGAAGGTGAGATTTTTAAAAAGCAAGAAACAGTTGATAATTATAAGCTCATCAACTGTAGTGTTAGTTAAAATGCCTTAAAACTATTAGATTTATGATAATTGGTAACAACTACCTCTGTTTGTTGACTTTTTTCTTAGCAAATCAGAGTTTTCCAAAAAAAGAGCATCTTCCAAAAGAGTGATTTGTGATTTTGATTTACTTTGATTTCTCAAGCCAGAAATTCACAAACTAGCAACTGTGCTTCCTTCATATTACTGTAAATTGAAATCACATTGTTACACAAACAAAAAAGTCCCTTCTTTTGTACTGGTGCTTGCTCGCTCTCGCTCTCTCTCTCTCTCCTGAACTCCACCCCTCCAAAATAGGAGTATAAATTTTATCTGTGCTTGCCTGAGGAAACTGTATGCATGAGAAATTCAATATATGTCCATTTATTTTATGATTTACAGAAAAAAATTATTCTTGAAAACACTGCTAACATAAAAGTTGGTAGAAAAGTAAAAAAAAAAAGTGCAGTCAGGCTAGAAGGAAAAAAAAAAGACAGTGCTTTGAAAGAATAAATGTAGTTTTCAGATGTAGAATGTTTGGTGATTTGGATTCAATAATTATATTTTATTAATATTTTTGACATACAGTTAAAGGAATTGGTTATTAATCTTTATTAAACATAAGAAAATAATACCATGTAATATGTAATAAGTATGATTATATTAAATGAATCAGTTGCAAAAATTATAAAAAATGGAATATAAAGGTATGATTGTATATAGTTAAATGAACATAAATAAATGTTTAACAAATCGAATCCAATGCTTTGAAAATCCTCTTAACATAAATAAAACAATTGCTAAAGCCATTTATTGCAACACTGGATGAAAATGCCTAGCAAAAGCAGTAAACACTGGCTATTTTCAATGATTCTATGGAAAATGATAATTCCTAATAAATAGTAAATAACAAGGGCTACCTACACAAGGAGTACTGCTGTGTGACTTGAGTATTTCAGCCATTGGCTGAGCCAGCTGTTGGGAACTGTTCAAAAAAAGGCCCCAGTCTCTGCCATGTTAGTGATTACCTTAACTAATCCAAATGCATTTGTCCTTCCCAAATGGAATGAATACTGGCAGTCAAACAGCGAGGATATTCACTAAGTTGCCAGGTAAAATTATTTTCCAGGTTAACTTAAGCAACTTTTCTACATGTGACATGCTCTATTAGTAGTAGCAATTTCTTCTGTAATATGTATTTTTAAAACAACTTTTATTTTTTTAAATTTTTTTAGTACATCTAGGGATGGTCAAGCAATTGCACATTAGAACATCTATAGAATATAATTTGTAACTTAGATTACATTTGAGTTATATGACAATTCTTGGCAAATCTAGAAAACAAAAGAGATTTTTGTTAAGCAATTCACTGAAATCCTGAATAGAACATTCATTTTGGAATTATAAATAATAAATACAATGGAAATCTTCTAATTAGGATAAATGTTTTTTGACGAAGTCAGATAAAGTCAGATTTAAGGGCGCCTGGGTGGCTCAGATGGTTAAGCATCTGCCTTCAGCTCAGGTCATGATCCCGGAGTCCTGGGATCGGGTCCCGCATCGGGCTCCCTGCTCCTTGGGAGCCTGCTTCTCCCTCTGCGTCTCTCTCTCTCTCTGTCTCTCCTGAATAAATAAATAAAATCTTAAAATAAATAAATAAATAAATAAAGTCAGATTTAAGCTACACAATTTCAGTCACTGTAGAAAAAAGTGACTAAATGTGTGGAAGTAATTTAATGATGGGAGTAGAGGAGAGGTGTGAGCAAGGCTGGGCTCCTCTATCGTTGCTTGTAAACCATGCATTTTATCAACATGTCAGCGAATAGCTGCCATTGGATATGGTGGGCTCTTCATTCATTGTGACAATTTTTGAGCTGATAATGAAGTTTGAATATTCCTTGCGTGTATAATTACATAAAATATCTGCTGTACCATATAAACAAAAATAATGAACTGATGGGAGTATGCCTGAATACCTGTCACTATCCACTCTTCCATAAATGCTTTTTTCTGAATTTGCCTGAGGAAAGCATTCTTTTTTGAAAAAAAAAATATTAAAAATTTTTTTTTCAAAAAATGACAAGGAAAGCAATCGTTACAGGTCAAACTTACTTGCATTTAAAATTTGCATAATGGTTTATTTAAACAGTTTTAGTGAAATAATAAATCTGTATTTTCTATCTCATTTCACTGGATACACACCATATTTCTGTATGTCCTTTCTGTTTTGTTGTAGAAAAAAATTTCAGCTACAGACCGCAGATATATTAGACAATCCTGAGTGGCTAGAACAAAGACAGACATGGGACAGCTAAATCTTATGTTCTTTCTTCTACATTAGAAAGGCAAATACCGGTGCTTTCAAAGAACCTCTCACATCTTCCACAAATAATATCTATGACGTGTGTGTGTGTGTGTGTGTGTGTGTGTGTGTGTGTGTGTGTAGCTAGTTAAAACCACATATTCCTGCTGGGATCTGGAATTTTAGCAAAGTGATCAGGCCACCCATTGAGTTCTTAAAAAAAAAAAAGAGAGAGAGACAGTTAAAATTAGCAAAGATGTTGATCTGAGGACACATTTCCAGAGAACTTTCAGAATTCCCTTTTTGATACCATATGCTTAATGTTGTAGGCAGTGATATTAAATTATGTCTTAATTTTTACATAAACATTAGGTGAATTTATACTTTGAAGTAAGTAAACCATTCTGATTTACAATCAGGACGCAGTCATAAAAGACTGTCCTGAACGCCTGGTAAAAAAAAAAGAAGAATAAAAAACACTCAGCACTCTTTTCCTCTATAAATTTGTAATTATTGTTAGTTCAGTTGTCAGCCTGTAAAGAACTAAATTACTATTTACTGTCATTTGGCAACATGCTTGAAACTCACCAAAGCAGATATTAAACATGTGCTAAGCCTCAATTGTTGTTTTTTTTCCTATGAATTTGGTCAAATATACCTTACACACTAGAAATGTATTCCCCTACAAATTTTGCTTCATGTTATATAGAATTTTTAAATCATTATTCTCATAGTATTTTTTGTCTAGATTCACATGTCTGCTTGTTTCATTATGGATATTAATAATCAAAGTGGGACTCTCTTGATGATTCCATCATGATGCCATACATCAAGTAGAACAAAATTTTTGGCAGGTTTTCCTAATCTACCAATCTGAAACTTGAAAATTAAAATGCTCTTTTCATGATGAATAAATAAGTCATGTACTATATTTGAAATCCATGACATCTAATTACTGAGACCTGTTTCTGTCTTAATAAACTCTATCGTGATAGAAGGAAGAAGGAAGTGAGGGAAGGAGAGAAAAGAGAAGGAAAAAAAGAAGCTATTATTTTTATGGCAAGTAGCCTAGCAAAATAATTTCTGACAGCGTTTATTTGATAATTTTTTCTCTATAAATATATTATTTCTTTCTTTTTATTTTGCATTTCCCTAAAAAATTTATGTCAAGTAAAATAGGCATTTTTTCCCTTCATATTCCTTGACCATTAGAAATTTTTAATGTTGTAGACACATTTACAGTAAGAACTTAGCATCAACTCTAAGGACAGTGAGAAGAAGGAGCATAATTAAGCAAAGTAATAAAACTAGCATGCAGCAGTTCAGTTTTTGATTAAGATTCTGGGTTTTTTAATTTTTAATTTTATTTTTTTCAGACTCTAACATCTTGTGACGTACATTTATTTTAACACTGGTTTATATTTCTATCGCCACAATATTTGGGGTAAAAGGAATGGTGAGTTGATATGGTCCTAGCTCTCATTAACTGGCTACCTGACCTTATGCAAATCGTTTTAAAATGAAAGAACTTACTCGCATAACGGCTAAGATCCTGCCCAGATTTAAACATACTTTCCCCTTCCATTACTTTGTGTTTTTCTTGTAATTTGAGATATTCCTCTGTGTGTGTGTGTGTGTGTGTGTGTGTGTGTGTGTGTGTGTGTGAGAGAGAGAGAGAGGAGGAATATTTGTTTCTTCCCCTTTTTTATCCCTTTCTTATTTTTCTCCCACCTAATCACTCATAATAGGTATACTTCAGTCTCTTTATAAAACAAGTTCCTAAAACCTGCTCCTTGGGACATCAGTTCTGTAAGACATTTTTGGAAAAATGATTTTGTCGTCAAATGGATTTAGGAAATTTTGCATGCTATGGAACCTATTGGAGATTTATATGTACATAGCATGTTAAAGATTATTCAAAACCCTTCGGTAAAGTACCTGTTTTACTTTGTGTAGCCCAGGATTTCCTTTACTTGAGTACTGAACACTTGATTGATATTTTTGTGGGTGTGTCTGTGAGTGTGTTTCTTTGGATATTTGTTTCTAAGGAGGTGGTATGAGTGTGTATATATGCCTAATATGTATTAACATCCTAAATATCTAGGGTTTTATGTTATCCGCTTTGAGAAATATTGTTTTAAAGGTCTTAGGGAGAATCACTCAGATTGGATTCTCTCATCACTTTCTTATACATTTGCTGTCTTTGTAACTAAAGCTATACAAGCTACGTGTGCAAGAAGCTATAGAGACTTCCTATAATCACAGTTTTCTAGCTTTTTCTTCCTAATGGCCCAATTACTTTTAGTCTGCACACAAAGGATATAGGGTCCAAATACCACATACTCTGAGATTATGATAACAACACCAGAGTCTGTTTCAGAATTGGAGCTGACAGGAATTAGATATGCAATAAAGGTTTGCACATATGTGAAATTCATTCCAGGAAAAGGCTTAGCCTAAAAGATCATTTGTGGTTGAGGATGATAGCAAAGAGTATATTTTAGTACTAACTTTATAATATAGACAGTGTCTGGTAACTTTTAAATTTTAACATTTTTTTTTCCAGAGTTAGGAATAATATGGAGACAAAAACATTTTGATGATAGAGGAACAATGTCAGTCAGAGAAAGACAAATATCAAATGATTTCACTCGTATGTGGAATTTAAGAAACTAAACAGATGAACACAGGGGAAGAGAGTGAGACAAACTATAAAAGATTCTTAACTATAGGAAACAAACTGAGGGTTGCTGGAGGCGATGTGGGTGGGGGAACGGGGTAACTGGGTGATGGGTATTAAGGACAGCACTTGATGGAATGAGCACTGGGTATTATATGAAACTGATGAATCACTAAATTACCGCTGAAACTAATAATATACTATATGTTAATTAAATTGAATTTAAATAAAAAAATAACAATGTCAAATAAAGAGATGATAATATAGATAGTGAAGGATTTTTAAAATGTTTATGAAATACAGGTCTAGATTAAAGAAAAACATATACTGTGTTGGGGGCATATTCATAGGTGTTCTAGTTTTCAAAAAGGTAGTATTCCATAGTGTAGTCCTGATAATTTTCTAAGTACCTCATAAAACTTAGAAGGCCTCAACTCCATTATATGGAATTCCCTTTGCTTTGATTTTGTGCTTAACAAATAACTTTCAGGTTTGGTCTCTCACCATAAATTCCTCTAGGGAAGAGTTTGTTAGGAGGGTGTCTGTTAGTAATTGTTTCACTGGAGCATCCTAACAGTAGTTGTAAATTGACAAATTGACATTATGGTTGAACTCTTGGTCTCCTGGGAGTCTGGTAAACATGAAATAATTCTCTAACGCCTACTAATCCTTTGGTGAACAACTCAAACAGCGTCCCTGAAATTGCAAATCTAATAATTAAATGTGGGCTTCAGATATTCTGTAAATCATTATCATCTTAATGACAATATTTACTTGATAATGTTATGTTTTCTTAGCAACTTTTGTTATTTTAATGTGAGAATTAATCCATAGCATTTCAATCTCCCTGTTTAAGGTGATGCTAAAGAAGATGTATCTATCTCTCTATATTAAGTGTTATTATTCAGTTTAGTTTCACTCAAAAATAGGTGGTTATGCTATATTTCCAAAACTAAATGGTAAGGAAGCCCTATGTACTACTAGTCAACATTAAGACTAATTTTCCAAAAACTCCCATGTAATAAAACACATCCTAAAATTGTGCTAGAGAGTGTTTTTAATCCTGAAAATTCACAAAAAGGCAATAACTCTATAGCCAAAGAAGCTTCTATTTAATTTTTGTTGTTGTTGGGAGATGTTATTTTGCAACAACAGCAATAATAGCAACAAAAACCTTTACTGTTTCCCTTGTGGTTTGCTAAAACAGTTCAAATTATCTGAACTGGTAAGAACAATTTATTATCCATATGAAATACCTCACCTGGCTTTAAGACTTAGTTGGTTGTTTGTGTTGTTTAAAAATATATTGATGATTTGTTTGGACTTGTGAGAGGTAGATGAAATCAAAATTATTATAAAGTGTCTGACTTCTCCTTTATAGAAGACTCACCATGTCTGAAAGAAGACTTTTTTTTCTGAATAATTTTTGGTACATCAGTCCAGGTTCTGTGCAGGGAACAGATACCTCACTATTTGAATCAGGAAGGTCTTTAATACAGAATGCTCTCAAAATTGTTGGAAGACATAGAGGAGAGAATTTTAGACTGTGCCTTTGGAAAAGACATCCAGACAACACAGAACTTTAGAGGCTACCATGATTCTCTGTACCAGAACTATGCTGGAAGTAAAAACCCACTTCTCTTGCTACCGCTGCATTGGCAGCTGCCTTTGAAGCCCTGGTAACTGGAGACTGGACATCCCCAGCTGCAATCTGGAAGCAGGAAGGCTTGTGATGCAGCCGAGGCCACTCTTGCTACGTCCACACTGCTTCCTGTCACGGACTTGGAGGACAGACACTGAGCACTACTAGAAGCAAATGTCTTATTTACAACAATCGTGCTTCCCAGTCCAAAATATTAAAATGGGCAGGAAAATAACCTCCCACTTTTACTTCCAAATTCCCAAGTGCCTGTCAGTTAGCTTCCAAAAACTTAGCTTTGAGTTTGTGTGGCAAAGATAGTTTAAGGCTTTTCAATCTCTTCAAATGGACAGAAAACAGAATGAGATTGATAGAGCAAATCCATGGTACCCAGCATAGAGTTTTGGGGGTCTTTTACCTAGAAATAGTTAATATCAATTCTTTCTTAGTTGAAATTATTTTTTTTTTTTTTGCTTTAGCATAGTTACTTACAACTTCAGTAAAACCAGTATAGGAGCTGATTATACTGTTTTGTTCTACTCCTTTGAGAATTACCATTTTTTTTAATTCACATTATGTCAGTGTGCTTTCCACAGTTTCCTATCTTTCCTTGGAATCATCAATTTACTTCAAGAAAAGACTCCCATATTTTCTCCAAATTACCTCATTAGACCCAGTCTATTATTTGTCTCCTCTCAACTAATTTCAGGAACTGGTCAAGTATTTCATCTTCCTTCATGGACATCAAAACAAAACAAAACAAAACAAAGAGTTATGTCTGGCAGGAAGAAAGATGACATCATTGAATTCTACTGACATACACATGCAGGTTTTGAAAATAATCTTTTTATTGTTTGCTTTTGTTATCACAAAGAGAGATACTTAGTTGCCCCTGAAGTTCTGAACAGGAACAACACTTTTTTAAAAAGACATTCAAAAATGAAATAAAGCTTTCTTTTAAACTTTTCTCTGTATCAGATGCAAGTTTTACTCTCTCAGAGCTTTGAGGATTTAGTTTGTAAGAAGAGTGTAACTGACTAAATTAGAATTATCATGGGTATCTCCACAAAAATTTTGAACTTGGAGGGGTGCATTATGGTTGTGATTACTCACATAAAAGGCCACTGGGAATTACAGCAGGTACTTAGATAATTTATGCATAAAGATATTTGTTCCTAAACTACAGATAATTGAGACAAAATGCTTCTGATGTGTGAATTATGCAAATTATCATCTCAGTGTTCCATCCCATTCTGTGTTAGGCCTGAGCTTTTATTTTGGGACTCTCAATATTGTCCAACCTATTTCCATGGGATGAGTTTCACACAAAATTGCAAGGAGATTCAAGGTAATTATTTTGATAAACACAAGCTCAATTTTCCAACTTTTCCCCTTGAATTATATTGGTTTATCTTGGACATATACAGTTCAGTTCCAGACCACCATAATAAAGTGAATATCACAATAAAACAAGTCAAATATTTTTGTTTGTTTCCCAGTGAATATAAAGGAAATTTTTATACTCTACTATAGTCTATTAAGTGTGCAGTAGCACCATGTCTAAAAAAACAATGTACATAACTTGCTTAAAATATACTTTATTGCTGGGGCGCCTGGGTGTAGTCAGTTAAGCCTTCAACTCTTGATTTCAGCTCAATCACGATCTTGGGGTCATCCAACCAAGCCCCACTTGGGGCTCTGCTCTCAATGCAGAATCTGCTTGAGATTCTCTCTCCCTCTCCTTTGACCCCTACTGCTCATATTCTCTCTCTCTCTCTTTCTCTAACAATAAATAAATAAATAAATCTTTATTACAAATATATATATATATATACACTTTATTGTCAAATATTGCTAACCAACACCTGAGCTTTCAGTGAGTCATAACTTTTGCTGACACAGGGTCTTGCTTCAATGCTGATGGTTGCTGGCTGATCAGTGTGGCAGTTGCTGAAAGCTGAGTTGGCTATGGCCATTTCTTAAAATAATATAGTGATGAAGTTTGCCACATCAATGGACTCTAGTTGTTTCTACCACATCTACAGTTACTTCCTCCGTTGATGTGTTGAAGCCTTTAAAGTCATCCATGAGAGTTGGAATCAACTTCTTCCAACATCTGTGAATGTTGATATTTTCACCTTTTCCCATGAATTAGAAATGTTTTAAATGGCATTCAGATTAATAAATCCCTTCCAGAAGGTTTTCAACTCATAGGCATTCCTTATTTTATTGTGCTTTGCATTATTGCACTTTGAATACATTTCATTTTTTATAAACCGAAGGTTAGTGGCAAGTTTCTAGATGTCAGTTTTCTAACTGCATTTTCTCACTTCATGTCTCTGTCTCACATTTTGGTAATTCTTCCAGTATTTCATGGTTTTTCATTATTATATTTGTTATGGAGATCTGTAATCAGTGATATTTGATGGGCTCTTGTCCTAGTTTTGGGGGCATCATGAATCACACCCATATAAGACAGTGAACTTAATTGGTAAATACGTAAATGTTCTGACTGCTCCACCAGCTGACAATTCCCCCATCTCTCTCTCTCTCTCTCTCTCTCTCTCTCCCCTCAGATCTCCCTATTCCCTGAGACATAGCAGTATTGAAATTAGTCTAATAAATAACCCTGCAATGGCTACTAAGTGTTCAAGTGAAAGGAAAATGTCACATGTCTCTCAGTTTAAATCAAAAGGTAGAAATGATTAATCTTAGGGCATGTCAAAGGCCAAGACTCGCTGGAACCTAGGATTCTTGCACCGGTTAGCCAAGTTGTAAATGCAAAGGAAAAGTTCTTGGCAGAAACGAAAAATGCTACTCCAGTGAGCACATGAGTGATAAGAAAGTGAAACAACTTTATTGCTGATATAGAGAAAGTTTTAGTTGTCTGGATAAAAGATCAAATGTTCTACAACATTCCGTTAAACTAAAACCAAAGCCAGAACAAGAACCTAACTCTCTTTAATACTAAGAAGACTGAGATGTGAGGAAGCTGCAAGGTGCAGGATAAAGGAACAAGTGCTGATAGAAGCTATAGCAAGTTATCCAGAGATTTAGCTAATATCATTAATGGAGGTAGCTACACTAAACAGATATTCAGTGTAAACAAACAGCCTTCTGTTGGAAGAAGATGCCATTTAGGACTTGCATAGGTACAGAGGAGAAGCCAATGCCCGGCTTCAAAGCTTCAAGAGATAGCCTGACTTCATGTTGGACTAATGCAGCTGGTGACTTTCAGTTAAATCCAATACTCATTTACCATTCCAAAAATCCTGGGACCCTTAGAATTACGGTACACTTCTCTACCTGTGTTCTGTAAATGGAACAGTGAAGCCTGGATGACAGTACCCATCTGTTTACAACAGGGCTTACTGAATATTTTAGGAACACTGTAGAGACCTATTGCAAAAACAAACAAACAAAAAAAACAGAACACCAACAACAAAAAAAACAAGAATTCTTTCATCATATTACTGCTCACTGACAATGCACCTGGTTACCCAAGAGCTCCGCTAGGGGTGTACAACAAGATTAATGTTGTTTTCATGCCTACTAACACAGCATCCATTCTGCAGCCCATGGATCAAGGAGTAATTTTGATTTTCAAGTCTTACTATTTAAGAAATAATATTTCTTTTTTTAAAGATTTTATTTATTTGACAGAGAGAAGGCACAAGCAGGGGAAACATCAGGCAGAAGGAGAGGGAGAAACAGGCTCCCTGCTGAGCAGGGAGCCCGACATGGGGCTCAATCTCAGGACCTTAGGATCATGACTTGAGCTGAAAGCAGACGTTTAATTGACAGAGCCACCAAGGCACCCCAAGAAATATATTTCTTAAGGCTATAGTTGCCATAGACAGTGCCTCCTTTGATGGATATGAGCAAAGCAATTGAAACCCTTCTGGGAAGGATTTACCATTTTGGTTGCCATTAAGAAGTAGAGCCTGAAGATGTGACTGAATTTCCGCATTATTATGATAAAACTTGAATGGGTGAAGAGTTGCAAAGAAAGTGGTTTCTTGAGGTGGAACCATGGTGAAGATGCTGCAAAGATTGGTGAAATGTCAACAAAGTAGCTAGAATATTACATAAACTTAGGGGATAAGGCAGTAGCAGGGTTTGAAAGGATTGACTCCAATTTTCAAAGAAGTTCTACTGTGCACAAAATGCTATCAAATAGCATTGCATGCTACAGAGAGGCTGTTGGTAAAAGGAAGAGTCCATCAATGTGGCAAACTTCATCATTATCTTATTTTAAGAAATGGCCACAGCCACCTCAACCTTCACAACTGCCTCTCTGATCATCTAGCAACCATCAGCATTGAAGCAAGACCTTCTGTCAGCAAAAGTTATGACCCCTGAAAGCTCAGGTGTTCGTTAATATTATTTGGCAATAAAGCACATTTTAATTAAGGTATATACATTGTTTTTTTTAGACAGAATGCCATTGCACACTTAATAAACCACATTAGAGTGTAAAAAATAACATTTATATGCACTGGAAAACAAAAAAAATTATATTTGACATGCTTTTTGCAATACTCGCTTTATTGTGGTGGTCTGGAACTGAACTCATGATATATCCAAGGTATGTCTATAGCTCATATTGAATGAAGCATCAGATTTATTTCTAGGCATCATTATATAAAGTTTAAAAGTATTGAAAGATTATTATAGCCAGATATTCAACAAATACATAATTTTCTTAGGGTTTCTGCTAGAACTTTAAAAAAAAAACATTACTTTTAAACTAATAATATTGATATTAGATCCAAGTAGTATCAGCATATGAGAACCAAAGTTTTAAAAATAGGTGTTTTCTTATCCAAAATTAGATCTAAGATGGGCATTGAGTTTTAGGGGATGCATATGCCTTATATATGCCTTATTTATTTATTTTAAATTATTTTGAAAAACAAATAAAATTTCAGAATTTTTTGTTAGCAATTATTTTGTTTATAGATTACAGTATGTATTGAGTATTTCATGGTTCTGAATGCTAGGAACTGAATGTTTGTGTACCCTCAAAATTCATAATGTTGAAGCCCTAATCCCCAACGTGGTGGTATCTGGATGTAGGCTCTTTGAGAGGTAATTAGGTTCAGGTGAAGTCATAAGATTAGATTCCCCCAAGATGGGATTAATACCATTATAGAAGAGGAGATGACCAGAGATCTCTCTCTCTTCCATATGAAAATGCAGAAAGAAGATGGTGTCTGAAACTGAAAGAGAGCTCTCTCTAAATACAAAAATCAGCTGGCACCCTGAAATTGGACTTCCCACAATCGAGAACTGTGGGAAATAAATCTGTGTTAAGATATCCAGGCCAAGGCATTTTGTTATAGGCACTCAAAGTGACTAAAACCTTCTCTTTTCTTCATTCTAAAAATAGAAGTACATTTATTTCTTCGTGTATCCCTCTGGAGTGTCATGGGACAAATCCCCAGAAAAAGACAGAAAGACAGACAAACAAAAAAACACTCTTCTTCTATGTATACAGTTCTTAAGCTAACATTAGAATCAGATGTCTGAAGTGGAGGACTGTAAATTTGTCACTGTGGTGATTGACTAAATCTGGATTTCTCCTGTGTTATTCTTTAATTCAGAGATGCTCTAAAACCTTCAAGATGCATCACTGTAAATCCTAGAAATAATCTCCACCCACGTCAAATAAATTAAACTGATCATTTGTGATTGTTTTTGACTCTTGGGCTTAACTTTTAAATTTTTTAAAATAAAATAAATAAATAGAAACAGTCCAAAGGTATTTATTGTTTTTTTTATTATGTATGTGTCTCCAAAGAACTCATGCCATTTCATTACCATCATGTAATTAATCTTAACAGTAGAATAAGTTTAATCTAAAATGTTTGCTAGTAGTGAACATGACTGAGGAAACATCTTACAAATATTTGGTCTTTGGGTTTCTCACTTGGAATTTTTTTTTTTTTTTTTTTTACCAGACCCAATGCAACTGATAACATTGGTCCAACTAAACTTCTATTTACAGAATCAGTCCACTAGAAATACATCAGTACATTTTCTTCTCTTATTGTACATTGGAACTAATAACGCAGGAAAACATACCATTTTTTATTTGTTTTGTTTCAGATTCTGGGTCTGTCACTTGGGTAGATTAAGAAATATGACAATAATAATATTATAATGTTATATAAGATAAAATATGATAATTGCATTATATATCATATAAATACATAGTAATAATCATCATTTAATCAAAAGTTTGTGTTTTTAGGGGCGTCTGGGTGACTCAGTCAGTTAAGCATCCGTCTTCGGTTCAGAACAATGATCCCAGGGTCCTGAGATCGGGCCTGCATTGGGCTCCCTGCTCAGCAGAGAGCCTGCTTCTCCTTCTCCTCCCTGCTCCTGCTCTTTCTCACAGTCTCTGTCTTTCTCCCTCCTATAAATCAATAAAATCTAAAAAAAAAAAAAAGTTTGTGTTTTTAGGGATATGCGTCAAAAAGGTAATCTAAAGTAATCTAATATGTACAACCAGAAGAAGTCAAGGTAACCAGTAATCTCAGAGACAAACTATGGCCAAGGTGCCAATAAATTCCTAATCAAAGCTGTGAAGCTCTGAGAGTCATAAAATGATTCTTGGGACGCATAGACAACAAAGAAGGACTGTAGAAAATTGGAAGCAGTAAGGCTGTAGAAGTTAAGATGTGGCAGTTTTAATGCAAAAGTGGATGTGATGGCATTTCATCCCCAGTACAACATTTTGTCAGGAGAGTGTTCTGATCTTTGCTTTATTATCCCTTCTTATTCACTTAGGCTCACCAGTTGTCATTATTCTTCCAACTGTTATATGGCACTATCATCCCTCAACTATTCCTGCAAATTGCTATCTGCCCAATTATGCTTTCATAATAGTACTCGTCCACATTAAATAATGTAAATCTTTCTTATATACATCTTTCCTGGGTAAAGAATAGTGACTTGCCAAATTTGAGCTCACAGGTAAAATCAAGGAAAATATTGCAGCTGATCAAAGAACAAAGGAGCTGTGACTTAAGATGACCCCCAAACTGATTGAGTTAGAGATGAGGGCACAGATTTTAGGCAGGAGGTTCTTGAGCAAAGACTAGCATGAATAGAACAGCAGTATTGCTTTGGAAACATTTACTGGGAACTTACCTGGGCTGAACACAATTCTAGGTTTGGGGAATATAGCAGTGAATAAGATATACAGAATCTGGTGGCATGGGGCTTACATTTTAATGTGAGGAGATAGTGAAGTACTAAATAACTAGTTAATTTCTATCAGTGATGAATGTTACAAAGAAAATGAAAATAGGGCAATGGTATTGACTGGTGGGGATGAGTCACTGTGTGTGGAGGGGGAGTGAGGTGGTATTTTTAATATCCGCTTGTCAAGAGAGGCTTTTCTGAGAAACTGGCATTTGAGCAGACACCTGAATGAAGCGAGAGCCCAAACCATGCACATTCAGCTAATCTTCTCTTGAAGATCAAGTACAAATGTCCTAAGGTAGAAGATTTCTTTGCAGATTCAAGAAAAAGTAAGGAGGCCAGTGTGATTGGACCAGAGTAAGCAAGGCAGATATGAGGTGGAAGGGAGTTTAAAAACCTAAGTGAGGTTAAAGACTGGATTTTATGCAACTGTGGCAAGAAGTCTTCGGAGATTCTAAGGAGAGGAGTGATATTTTGGAAAGTAAAAATATAGACTTAGATTATTTGTTCCATTTCTTTGAAAAATGTTGATGGTATTTTGACAGGGATTGCCTTAAATGTGTAGAGTGCTCTAGATTTGTATGGAACTAGAAAAGACCCTGAATAGCCAGAAGAATGTTGAAAAAGAAAAGCAAAGCTGGCGGCATCACAATTCCGGACTTCAAGTTCTATTACAAAGCTGTCATCATCAAGACAGTATGGTACTGGCACAAAAACAGACACATAGATCAATGGAACAGAATAGAGAGCCCAGAAATGGACCCTCAACTCTATGGTCAACTAATCTTCGACAAAGCAGGAAAGAATGTCCAGTGGAAAAAAGTCTCTTCAACAAATGGTGTTGGGAAAATTGGACAGCCACATGCAGAAGAATGAAACTGGACCATTTCCTTACACCACACACAAAAGTAGACTCAAAGTGGTTGAAAGACCTAAATGTGAGACAAGAGTCCATCAAAATCCTAGAGGAGAACACAGGCAGCAACCTCTTCGACCTCAGCCACAGCAACTTCTTCCTAGAAACATCGCCAAAGGCAAGGGATGCAAGGGCAAAAATGAACTCTCGGGATAAAAAGCTTTGCACAGCAAAAGAAACAGTCCACAAAACCAAAAGACAACCGACAGAATGGGAGAAAATATTTGCAAATGACATATCAGATAAAGGGCTAGTATCCAAAATCTATAAAGAACTTATCAAACTCAACGTCCAAAGAACAAATGATCCAGTCAAGAAACGGGCAGAAGAGGGCGCCTGGGTGGCTCAGTCAGTTAAGTGACTGCCATCGGCTCAGATTGTGATCCTGGAGTCCCGGGATCGAGTCCCACATCAGGCTGAGTGCTCAGCAGGGAGTCTGCTTCTCCCTCTGACCCTTCCCCCTCTCACGTGCTCTCTCTCTCTCTCATTCTCGCTCTCTCAAATAAATAAAATCTTTAAAAAAAAAAAAAGAAATGGGCAGAAGACATGAACAGACATTTCTCCAAAGAAGACATCCAAATGGCCAACAGACACATGAAAAAGTGCTCAACATCGCTCGGCATCAGGGAAATCCAAATCAAAACCTCCATGAGATGCCACCTCACACCAGTCAGAATGGCTAAAATTAACAAGTCATGAAATGACAGATGTTGGCAGGGATGCAGAGAAAGGGGAACCCTCCTACACTGTTGGTGGGAGTGCAAGCTGGTGCAGCCACTCTGGAAAACAGTATGGAGGTTCCCCAAAAATTTGAAAATAGAGCAACCCTATGACCCAGCAATTGCTCTAATGGGTATTTACCCCAAAGATATAAATGTAGGGATCCAAAGGGCTATGTGCACCCCAATGTTTATAACATCAATGTCCACAATAGCCAAACCATGGAAAGAGCCAAGATGTCCATCAACAGATGAATGGATAAAGAAAGTGTGATATATATGTGTGTGTGTGTGTATACACACACACACACACACACACACACACACACACACACACTGGAATATTATGCAGCCATCAAAAAAACCCGAAATCTTGCCCAATCTTGCCCTTTGCAACAACATAGATGGAACTAGAGGGTATTATGCTAAGTGAAATAAGTCAATCAGAGAAAGACATGTATCATATGACCTCACTGATATGAGGAATTCTTAATCTCAGGAAATAAACTGAGGGTTGCTGGAGTGGTGGGGGGTGGGAGGGATGGGGTGGCTGGGTGATAGACATTGGGGAAGGTATGTGCTATGATGAGCGCTGTGAATTGTGTAAGACTGTTGAATCACAGATCCATACCTCTGAAACAAATAATGCATTATATGTTTAAAAAAAAAAGAAGATAGTAGGAAGGGAAAAATGAAGGGGCGGAATCGGAGGGGGAGAAGAACCATGAGAAACTATGGACTCCAAGAAACAAACTGAGGGTTCTAGAGGGGAGGTGGTGGGGAGATGGGTTAGCCTGGTGATGGGTATTAAAGAGGGCATGTGTTAAATGGAGCACTGGGTGTTGTGCACAAACAATGAATCATGGAACACTACATCAAAAACTAATGATGTAATGTATGGTGATTAACATAACATAATAAAATTAAAAAAATATATAGACTTAAGATTTAGACTAAAACTTGTTTATTAAAACCCTGAGGAAGAAACAACAGAAATGTATGTTGGTGTCATCTCCTGGATGGTGTTCATGGTAAGATGTTACAAAGAGAAACACTCCATAAAGTTTTGATCTAAAATTGAGCTGAATTTCAGCAAACGTAGATATTTATAAAAATATCAGTGATATCATTTTGAAAGCATTAGCACAGGAGAGTAAATTCCAAGAATCTTTTCAGTTTGTTAAAACTTTTTTTATCACTGACAATCAAGTGTAAGATAGAACTCAGACTATAAAGAGAACTGTTTTCTTCTTCGGTGTCCTGATATCATCTGGTTTTTACAAAGATCCCTTGGTTGAAAGATCAGTGAAGAAGCTATTGCAGCAATCCAAAGGAGAGAAAACAGTGTCTTGACTAAGGAGAGTAATACTAGAGATGGAAAGAAATGTATCATTTCAGGTGAAGCTCTTAAGATGTGTGATAGATTTAGTCTGGGATGAAGTGAGGACCAATAAAACTAAAACAAAGGATGAATCATTTGAATTATGAGTCAAATAAGAATGCAAAATTTTGCCTAGTGGGAAAAACACTTGTGCAAACTGGTTTTGTTTTTTGTTTGCGTGTTTGTTTTGTTTTGTTCATTTTTACTGTAGAGAGAGAATAACACTTGCATCTTTTCGAAGTATGTTCACCATAGGAAGTAAGATTGGTTTTTAATGTGGGTTAGACGTTGTAATTGAGAAATAGTGGAAGAGTGAAAGCTAGGCAATCTTCTGTTCCTTCCTCACAAGAGAAAACATAACACTGAAGACTTGTGCAACTACCTAATATTGGCTCACCATTTCATGTTAGAAGCACCTTCCTTGTCTTTTCTCATAAAGACATGCACAGAGTGTATGTAGAACTTTGTGACTATTCGTATAAAGAACAGGCCTTGATGATCATTTTGACTACATTTCATGTGTTTAAGAAACAGAGTTGGAGCCTAGGAAGAGGCAGTCTTTCATTAGTTAAAGGAAAAGGAGAAGGCTCTGTAATATGCCAGAGTCTCTTCTTTATTAAGGATGTGCCTGCCCACAGTACACACAAATTAAACTTCTATAATACCATTTTAATTATTATACCAAACAGGCAGAGGCTTTGTTTACTCAATTCAGTTTATTTAATGTCATGGAGGGATAAAGTGAGTACATGCTTCTTGATAAAGATTATGGTGACATATAAAAATAAATGTAATTACATCTTATCATCCAGTGAGCATTTTCAAATGTTCTGGCAAAGAAATATGATATAAAACTTAAATGTTAATTTACCACTTAAACCAAGAGACACATAAATCAAAGAAAACAGATAGTTTCTTTACAATCTTACCATTTTTTTAAATTTTATTTTTACCTGCTCTTCTCTGTATTTACATTATAAGCAATATAACTCTCTTTAGTGAAGGCAACATCACAACTTGAGGGACAATCTTTGTGTGGAAATAAAAATGCTAAGTTAAAATATTCATAATATACAAAAAGAAAAGACGTGGATAGAAGCAATCTGTGTTTGGAATGTTTCTGATTTTCTGTGATGTCTTCAAATTTTCTCTCATTCTTGGCTTCTTCATCTAAGCTAGACCATAACTTACATGTATTCCTTATATATTTAATTTTGACAAAGGAAATATATATAGTATATACTGCATAGGCTCACCTTTGTTCCGATACTCTTTGAAGCCACCATCTCTTTCTTGGAATTTACAGAATCTTCCTAACTGGTCACCTGCTTTCAGACGTATCCCTTTCATCCACACAACAGCTAGAATGATCTTTTTAAAAAGCTAAACAGACATCTAAATTTCTGCTTGAAACTGTCCCCAGGGATTTTCCATTAAACACTGCAGATTGAACAAAAGTGTTTATTTTTTGGAAATCTCCTGTAAATGCTATAAAAGGAAATGTCTTTTATTTTACTAATCCAAAAAGAAAGAAAGAGGAGACAAAGCATGTGAGATAATTTTGGATAATAAGGAGCAGATGATTAAATGATAAATGAATTATGTTTAATGTTTCTCTGCTTTGCTGAGTGCAGATGGGATGCCAAGATGAAGAACCCCAGAGAGGCTCAAAAATTAGAGTCTGGTCACCTTAAAGGTGGGGTTATAGGATAGGAGTAGTAATAAGTGGATTAGTTTAGAACGTGTTTTGAGAACAGCTCGGCTCCTAGATCCCCTACCCTAGTCTCCACAGTGAGGCAACCTCTTATCCCCTACATCAGCAGAAAATGAGATGTTTGATTTCTGACATACTTAAATGATAAATGTCTGGACTGATTAAAAAAAAAAAAAAAAGCCCCAGGATTATGGCTATGGAACAAGCTATACAGATTGGAACAAGGGGATGTCAGACAACTGGAAGGATGTCAAAAGCAAAAAAAAAAAAAAAAAGACATTAATAGATGAGTGTATTTTTTTGTTTTGTTTTGGCTTTTTTTTTTTTCATTTAGGGAGAAGTTTTAGAGTTCTTTTGTAGGATTATGCAATAATAAATTATACCAAAGGAAAAAACAGCAAGAAAAAATGGAACTCTAAAAAAGCAAGTTATTCAGGGAAGGAAGTATGAAACTTTTCTTTGCTTTTCAAAAAAAATTTATGTAGTCATAATTATATAAACATTGAATATTAATATCACTAAAATTAAGATTGTGGGAGGATGAAGGGAGAGAAAGCATGAATGCATATCTGTATGTATGTGTGGAGGGGTATAAAATTAAATCCTAATCTTGTGTAACAAAAAGCCTATAGATTATACAAATAACTTTAAAAACACTAAAATTATAGTAGAAACATGCTATATAGAATTATGTAAGTGAATACAGTTGAGATAGATAAAACAATTAGAAGAGTAGAGGTGAAGTAGGCACCGCTACATTTTACTGTCAGCCCTGATGGGGTATTTGACTTTTTAAATCATGTACATTTACAGCAAGATAAAGATAAAAATTGCATTTAAAATAAAATATGCAGCCATCAAAAGGAATGAGATCTTGCCATTTGCAACGACGTGGATGGAACTGGAGGGTGTTATGCTGAGTGAAATAAGTCAATCAGAGAAAGACATGTATCACATGACCTCACTGATATGAGGAATTCTTAATCTCAGGAAACAAACTGAGTGTTACTGGAGTGGTTGGGGGTGGGAGGGATGGCGTGGCTGGGTGATAGACATTGGGGAGGGTATGTGCTACGGTGAGCGTTGTGAATTGTGCAAGACTGTTGAATCACAGATCTGTACTTCTGAAACAAATAATGCAACATATTTTAAGAAAAAAGGAAAAGAAGAAGATAACAGGAGAGGAAGAAAAGGGGAGTATGTCAGAGGGGGAGACGAACCATGAGAGATGATGGACTCTGAAAAACTGAGGGTTCTAGAGGGTAGGGGGGTGGGGGGATGGGTTAGCCTGGTGATGGGTATTGAGGAGGGCACGTTTTGCATGGTGCACTGGGTGTTATGAACAAACAATGAATCATGGAACACTGCATCAAAAACTAATGATGTAATATATGGTGATTAACATAACAATAAAAAAATTAAAAAAAAAATAAAATAAAATAATCTCCTGGTTTTTCAATATAATTTTTATGAAATCTACTCATCTACTGTAGTTTGTGTACACCTGCCAGTCTATTACCTCATCTATTGTCATTCATTCGTATTTTAGCTATGATATAGCTCCTCACATCCCTGCTCTCATTTTGAGAATACACCAGATTCAGTCCTGCTTGGTAGGCTATGCCCTCAAATCTCCACATGGTCAACCATCTTATTTTGAACTTAGTTAAAATACTATCCTTCTAAGGGTACCTCCTCTGACCAGTCACTCCATAAGTCATTAATACTCTCTGACACTGCCCTTCTTGAGAGGGGACTGTGTAAGAGACCCATACCTTGATCATGCCCAAATATAGTTGTTTCAGCCCAGAAGAACACTGTAAAAATAAAGCAAAAATTTTCAAGAGAAATAAGAAAAGTTATCTTTAAATCTCCCAGGGTTCATTTATGAGCATTTATAGAGTATCCTCTGTTTTAGTATTAATCCACACTACAGGTAATTTAAAGGAACCAAACCAGTTGTCTATAGAGACAATTTAGTTCAGATCTGCTTCTATAAATGGTATCCAAGTGATAGGAAGCCAATAAAATCTATCTCTAAAAACTACAGTAGTTATCTACTGCTGCATAACAAATTACCCCCAAACTTAGTGGCTTAAAAAGAGCACCTATTATCTTATACTTTCTGTGTGTCAGAAATTCAGGAGTTGCTTAGCTAGGTGATTGGCATAAGGTTTCTCTTGAGGTTGTAATCAAGATGTTAGCCAGGACTGTTAACAGGCATCCAGTAATTTAACTGGGCTGGAAGATTTATTTCCAAGCTCATTCTTGTGACTATTGGCAGTAGGTATCCGTTCCCTGCAAAATGGGCCTCTGCACAAGGTTGCTTGAGTATCCTCATAGCATGGCATTTGGCTTCCACCAGAGTGATCCAAAGAGAAAGAGGAAAAGGGAAGTTATAATGCCTCTTATGGCTTATCTTTGGAATCACACTCTGTCATTTTTACCACATTCTATTCAATACAAAAAGTCACAAAGAATATCTTGCACTCAAAGGGAAGAGAATTAAGCTTCATCTCCTGAAAGGAACAGTATCAAAACATTTGTGGGTATATTTTAAAATTATCAAACCCATTAAGTGTCTACCTTATCATTAATTATTTATGATTTTATCTAGTAACATGCCATTCCCTAGTAGTAAATATGACAAGAACACACAAAGACATAAACTAAAGGGTAACGTTTTAGTCCTTCTGCCTCTGGAAGGCAGCTAATATTCATGGAATACTTACCGCATGTCATTGTGTTGGATTCTTAATATTTGTTTTCTGATTTAATCTCCTCACCACTTTGTAAATTGGATATTATGTTCATTGAATATAAGAACAATGACTTTTATAGATATTAGTGACTTTCTCAAGAACATACTTTAAGTAGAGGGTTAGACTGAAATAAATTATATATACTGTTTGCTTTGGTGGAGTCACACTAGTGATTTGATCCAGTTTGGCTACAGACAAGTTTTGTTTGATACATATAATGCCTTACAATTTTTAAAAATTACTTTGCCATATTTAAAAATTGGGAGACTTCAAATGAAATCCAAAAATCCACATTTTGGGCTTCTTTGTTATTTTATTTATTTTTATTGTCCCCGTTTTCTCTTTTTAACTGAAAGACATTAATATACAATTTAGTTTCAGATCTATGACATAGTACATATTTATATACATTACAAAATGGTCACATCCGCTTACCATCTGTCACCATGCAAAGTTGTTACAATATTATTGACTCTATGCCCTATGCTGTACATTACATTGCATCCCCGTGTCTTATTTATTTTATGACTGGAATACTGTACCTCTTAATCCCCTTCACCTATTTCATCCAACCTCCCACTTCCCTAACCTTCTTTTTTTTTTTTTTTTTAAAGATTTATTTATTCATTTGACAGAGAGAGACACAGCGAGAGAGGGAACACAAGCAGGGGGAGTGGGAGAGGGAGAGGGAGAAGCAGGCTTCCTGCCGAGCAGGGAGCCCGATGCGGGGCTCGATCCCAGGACGCTGGGATCATGACCTGAGCCGAAGGCAGATGCCTAACGACCGAGCCACGCAGGCGCCCCTCCCTAACCTTCTTGAAAATCATCACTTTATTCTCTGTCTGTTTTTGTTTTGTTTTGTTTGTTTGTTTGTTTTTTTAGATTCTACATTTAAGTGAAGTCATATGGTATTGATCTTTCTAGGATTTATTTCATTTAGTGTAATGTACTCTAGGTCCATCCATTTTGTCACACATGACAAGATATATATATATTTTTTAATGGTTGAGTAATATTACACTGCATGTTTACACCATATCTCCTTTACCCATTCATCTATTTTTTTTTAAGATTTTATTTATTTATTTGACAGAGAGAGAGAGACAGGAGAAAGGGAACACACCTAGGGGAGAGGGAGAAGCAGGCTTCCCGCTGAGCATGGAGCCTGATGTGGGGCTCGATCCCAGGACCCTGGGATCATGACCTGAGCCAAAGGCAGATGCTTAACTGACTGAGCCATCCAGGCGCCCCTACCCATTCATCTATTGATGGACATTTAGGTTGTTTCCATGCCATGATTATTGTAAATAATGTTGCAGTGAACATAGGGGTGCATATGTCTTTTCAAATCACTGTTTTCAGTTTCTTTGCATAAATACCTAGAAGTGGAATTGTTACATCATATGGTAGTTCTATTTTTCATTTTTTTAGAAACCCCAATACTATTTTCCATAGTGACACACCAGTTTACATTCCCCACAAACAATGCACAAGGGCTCCCTTTTCTCCACATCCTTTCTAACCCTTGTTATTTTTTTGTTTTTTTGATAAGAGATATTCAGACACGTATGAGGTGATATCTCATTGTGGTTTTGATTTGCATTTCCCTGATGATTAGTGATGTTGAGCATACTTTCATGTGTCTGTTGGCCATCTGTGTATCTTTGGGAAAATGTCTATTCAGATCCTCTGCCCGTTTATTAATCAGATTAGTTGCTTATTTGATATTGGTTTATGAGTTCTTTATATATTTTTGGATGGTAACCCCTTATTAGATATATCATTTGCAAATATCTTCTCCCATTAATACATTGACTTTTCTTTTTGTTGATGGTTTCCTTTGCTGTGCAAAAGCTTTTTACTTTGATGTGGTCCTGTGTTTTTTTTTTTTAATTTTTGTTTTTATTGCCCTACCCTGAGGATAGAGTTTAAAAATATATGTATCACTAAGACCAATGTCCAAGAGCTTAATACCTATTTTTTTCTAGGAGTTCTATGGTTTCAGGTTTTATTTTTAAGTCTTTAATCCATTTTAAGTTTATTTTTGTATATGATGTTAGAAATTAGTCCACTTTCCTTCTTTTGCATGTAGTTGTCTAGTTCTCCCAACACCATTTATGGAAGACACTGTCTTTTTTCCATTGTATATTCTTGCTTCCTTTGTTATAGACCAATTGACCATATAAGCATAGGTTTATTTCTGGGCTCTCTATTCTGTTCCATTGATCTATTGGATCTGTTTTTATGCCAGTATCATAATGTTTTGATTAATATAGCTTTGTAGTATAGTTTGAAATTCAGGAGCATGATACCTGTGGCTTTTGTTCTTCATTCCCAAGATTGCTTTGGCTATTTGGTGCTTTTTGTGGTTCCATACAAATTTTAGGATTATTTATTCTAGTTCTGTGAAAATATATGTTGGTAGCTTGATAGGGATTGTACTGAATCTATAGATTGCATGGATAGTACAGACATTTTAATAATATTAATTTTTCCAATCTATGAGCATAATTTATCTTTCTGTTCCTTGTGTCATCAGTTTGTGTCATCAGTGTCTTAGAGTTTTCAGAGTATAAGTCTTTCACTTTGTTGATTCAGTTTATTCCTCCATATCTTACTCTTTATAATGTCATTATAAATGGGATAATTTCCTAAATTTCTTTATCTGATAGTTCATTTTTAGTATATAGAAATGCAATAGATATATGTCTATTGATTTTGCATTATGCAGAATTCATTTATTAATTCTAATGGTTTTGAGATAGAGGCTTTAGAGGTTTTTTTTTTAATGTATAGTATTATGTCATTTAAAAATAGTAACAGTTTAACTTTTTCCTTAACAATTCTCCTTAACAATTTGAATGACTTTTATTTCCCTTTTCTTTTTCCTTTTTTTTTAATTACAAGAAAACTACTTTATTATTTTTTAAATTTTAATTCCAGTGTAGTTAACATACAGTGTTATATTAGGTTCAGGTGTACAATGTAGTGATTCAACAATTCTATACATTACTCAGTGTTCCTCGTGATAAGTATACTCTTAATCTGATAACCAGTTTGTCTCTTTTTTGGTTTGTCTCTTTATTCTTTGCTTTTGTTTGTTTGTTCTGTTTCTTAAGTTCCATGTATGAATGAAATCATATGGTATTTGTGTTTCTCTGACTGGCTTATTTCGCTTAGCACTGTAATATCTCTAGATCTATCCATGTTGTTGCAAATGGAAGGATTTCATTCTTTTTTATTGCTGAGTAGTCTTCCATTGTATATATGTACATATGTATGTGTGTACACACACACTACATCTTCTTTATGCATCCATCTATTGATGGACACTTGGGCTGCTTTCATAATTTAGTTGTTTATCAATAATGTTACAGTAAACATGAGGGTGCGTGTATTTTTTTGAATTAGTGTTTTCATATTCTTTGGGTAAATACCCAGTAGTAGAATTACTGGATTATATAGTAATTATATTTTTAATTTTTTGAGGAATAGCCATACTGTTTTCCATAGTGGCTGCACCAGTTTGCATTTCCATCAACAGCGCACAGGTTTTTGGTTTTTGGTTTTCCCCACATCCTTACGAGCACTTGTTTTTTCTTGTATTCTTGATTTTAACCATTCTGACTTACATTTCCCTGATGATTAGTGATATTGAGCATTTTGTGATATTGAGCACATAACCAACATGTGGCTGTTGGTTAAATGTATGCCTTTTTTGGAGAAATATCTGTTGCTGTCTTATGCCCATTTTTAATTGGATTAGGTCTGGGTTTTTTGGTGCTGAGTTGCATACGTTCCTTATATATTTTGAATACTAATTCTTTATCAGTTGTGTCATTTGTAAAGATCTTCTCCCTCCAGTAGAATGTCTGTTAGTTTTACTGTTTTCTTTGCTGTGCAGAAGCTTTTTATTCTGATGTAGTCCCAGTAGTTTGTTTTTCCTTGTTTCACTCACTTCAGGATACATATCTAGAAAAATGCTGCTATGGTCGATGTCAAAGAAATTGTTGCCTTTGCTCTGTACTAGGATTTTTATGCTTTCAGGTTTCATATTCAGGTCCGCAATTTATTTTGAGTTTATTTTTATGTATGATGGAAGAAAGTGGTCCAGTTTCATTCTTTTGCATGTAGCCGTCCAGTTTTCCTGACAAAGGAGGAAGATACTTTTTGTTTGTTTTGTTTCTTGTTGAAGAGACTGTCTTTTTCCCATTGCCTATTTTTGCCTCCTTTGTTGAAGATTAGTTGAGCATATAAGCATAGGTTTATTTCTGGGCTCTCTATTCTGTTCTGTTGATTTTTGTGTCTGTTTTTGTGCCAGTACCATATTGTTTTGATTACTACAGATTTATAGTATATTTTGAAATCTGGGATTGTGATACCTCCAGTTTTGTTCTGCATTTTCAAGATTGCTTTTGGTGTTTTTTGAGGTCTTTTATGGTTCCATACACATTTTAAGATTGCTTGTTCTGGTTCTGCAAAATATGCTGTTGGTATTTTGATACGGAATGAATTAAATCTGTAAATTGCTTTGAGTAGTATAGACATTTTAACAATATTTGTTCTTTCAATCCATGAGCATGGAAAGTCTTCCTATTTCTTTGTTTTGTCTTCAATTTCTTTCATCAGTGCTTTATAGTTTTCAGAGTACAGATCTTTCAACTCTGGTTAAGTTTATTAGGTATTTTATTATTTTTGATACAATTAAAATGGTATCACTTTCTTAATTTTTCTTTCTGCTGCTTCATTATTTGTGTACGGAAAGGCAGAAGATTTCTATACATTGATTTTGTATCCCACAACCTTACTGAATTCATTTTTATATATAGTGTCTTCTCATCTGCAAATATTGAAGTTTTTATTTTTTCCCTACCAATTTGGATGGCTTTTATTTCCTTTTGTTATCTGATTGCTGTGGTTAGGACTTCCAATATTATGTTGAAAAAAAAGGGTGAAAGTGAATGCCCTTGTTTTGTTCCTGATCTTAGGAGACAATCTCTGCTTTTCCATCATTAAGTATGATATTAGCTGTGGGTTTTTCTTATAAGAACTTTATTATGTTGAGGTAGGTTCCTTCTAAACCTACTATGTTGAGGGTTTTATCATCAATGGATATTGTACTTTGTTAAGTGTTTTTTTCTCCATTTATTGAAATGACCATATGGTTTGTATCCTTTCTCTTGTTGATGCAGTGTGTCACTTTGATTGATTTGCAAATACTGAACCACCCTCACATCCCAGGAATAAATCCCACTCAATTGCAGTGAGTGATTTTTTTATGAATTGTTGGATTGGGCTTGCCAATATTTTGTTGAGAATTTTTGCCTGTATGGTCATTAGATATATTGGCCGAAGGTTCTCTTTTTTAGTGATCTCTTCATCTGGTCTTGGTATCAGGGTAATGCTGGCCTCAAAGAATGACTTTGGAAGGTTTTCTTCCTCTCCTATTTTTTGGAATAGTTTGAAAAGAATAGGTATTAACTTTTCTTTAAAAGTTTGGTAGAATTCACCTGTGAAGACTTCTGTTCCTGGATTTTGTCTTTCTTTCTTTCTTTCTTTCTTTCTTTCTTTCTTTCTTTCTTTCTTTCTTTCTTTCTTT
>NW_027397064.1:85931982-85962562 GCF_003265705.2 Callorhinus ursinus
TTTCTTTCTTTCTTTCTTTCTTTCTTTCTTTCTTTCTTTCTTTCTTTTTTTTGTTGTTGTTGTTGTTGGGAGTTTTTTGATTACTGATTTAAATTCATTGCTGGTAGTTGGTCTGTCAAATTTTTGATTTTATCCTGATTCAGTTTTGGGAGGTTATCTGTTTCTAGGAATTTATTTGTTAGGTTGTCCAATTTGTTAGCAAATAATTTTTCATAATAATCTCTTATAATCCTTTGTATTTATGTGGTGTCAGTTATTATTTCTCTTTATTTTCTAATTGTTTGAGTCTTTTTTTTTTGATGAGTCACATGGCTAAATGTTTATCAATTTTATTGAGCTTTTCAAGGAACCAGCTGCTCCTGGTTTTATTGATTTGTCCTGTTGGTTTTTGTTTGTTTGTTTTGTTTTGGGGTTTTGGGGGAGAACTTTTTTGTTTCTGTTGTATTTACTTCTGCTGTAATCTTTATTATTTCCTTCCTTTTACTGGTTTTGGGTTTTGTTTGTTCTTTTATTTCTAGTGCCTTTAGGTGTAAGGCTAGATGGGCTTTTTTTTTTTTTTTCTATTTCTTTAAGTGGAACTGTATTTCTGTCAACTTCCCTCTTAGAACTGCCTTTGCTGTGTCCCATAGATTTTGGACAATTGTGTTTCAATTTTCATTTCTTTCAGGTATGATTTTTTTCTTTTTTTAATTTCTTCATTGACATATTTATTGTTTAGTAACATGCTGTTTAGTCTCCACATGTTTGTGTTTGTTTCTTTTTCTTTTAATTTTCTTCTTATAATTGATTTTTAATTTTATAGTATTATGGTCAGCAAAGATACTTAATGTGATCAGTCTTCTTAAATTTATTGGGACTTGTTGTGTAGCCTGCTATGTGATCTATCCTGTAGACTATCCCATGAACACTTGAGAATAATGTGTATTCTGCTGTTTTTAGTTAGATATAACTAAAAAAAAAAGTTAAAACTGTTAAGTTTATCTGTTCTAATGTGTTGTTCAAGGACATTGTTTTCTTATTAATTTTCTGTCTGGACATCCACTGATGGAAGTGGAGTATTAAAGTCTACTATTATCTTATTTCTATCAACTTCTCCCTTTGTATCTGTTAATATTTGCTTTATATATTTAGATGTTCCTATGTTGGGTGCATAAATATTTACAAGTGTTATACTTTCTTGTTGGATTTGCCCTTTATCATTATGTAATACCCTTCTTTGTTTCTTGTTGCAACCATTTTTTGTTGTTGTTGTTACAGTCTATTTGGCCTAATATAAGCATTCTACCTCAGCTTTCTTCTTTCCATTTGCATGGGAATATCTTTTCCCATTCCTTAACTTTCAGTCAGTGTGCATCTTTAGTTTGAAGTGAGTCTCTTGTAGACAGCAAAAGACTGTATTTTGGGCTCCTTTGAAATAATGAAGCATTTCTATGAAGTAAAAATAATCAGCTCGAACTGAGCCTACATTTTTAAGTAGATGTATACTCCAGGTTATCTTCTAGCTTTGTCATAGTTCAAACTTCAAACAAGTTTTGCCTATTTATGTTATCTTTCTCATTCTTGTGGACATTTCCATTTTCCATCTCCGGCTAGTTGAAGATTACATGCAAATAAATTGAAAAGAAATCAAGAAGTAAATTTTGTCAATGTGTAACTTTCAAAAAGTTAAAAACATGATTCAAACAAATATATAGTGAATATGTGTTAAGGAGGGAGTCACTTAGCTCATTAATGAGAACCAGAGGATGGTAAATCTGGTTCAAAGGAGTACAGAAGAGATTGAAGTATTTATAATCAATGAAATAAAAACGTGCTAATTTAAGATTGTAAAGTTAGGTATAAAACTAGTTAATGTCGTACAGGACAATAAAACTAGGGTTATCTTTACTACCTGATGGAAATAATTTGCATCTCTGTTGGACATAAATTATTTGCAATTTACAAATGTGCAAATTAATATCTAAATTCATAGAGACTAGGATCTGATAACTATTAAATTGTAAGTTAAACAAAGATATATTACTCAGGAAAATGAACTAATTTTTTAAGGTGTCTATGAGACAATAGTTCAGTATGCCATCGAAAGGACTTGTAGACATTCTTTTATATTCTTTTCTTAACAAGATTTTGACTTTTATTCTTAATAATTTTGTGGCATGGACAACTCTATGAAACAATACTTGAGTAAGTATGTAATTTTGCCAGCGTACCATAACAAAATACCACAGGCTTAAACAACAGAAATTCATTTTCTCAAAATTCTGAAGATAGGGAGTTCCAGATCAAGGTTTCAACTTTTGGATTCCTCTGAGGCCACTCTTTGGATTGCAAATAGCCTTTCCTCTATGTGTAGGGATTCCTGCTATCTCTCCTTGTAGGTCCTAATCTCTATTTATAAGGATATGGGTCAGGTTAGATTTGGGCTTACTTTAATGACCTTGGTATAATCATCTCTTTTAGATTTTATCTACAAATGCAGTCACATTCTAAGGCAATGGAGGTTAGGACTTCAACACATGAATTTTGGGGAAAAACAATTCAGCCCATAATAGTTAGTATACATTACATTTTAGTGAATTTAAAATGTTTCAGTACCATATTCACCAACTCTGGAAATTAATTACTTGCCTTGTATCATGATGAAAAGTCTATTATAAAGTGTTTTTGTAATCCAATTATAAAGTATAAGTATTTGTCTTTTTTTAAAAAAAACTTTTTCCTTGAATTTTTCATTTTATTTTCACTGGGTACAACTTTAAGTTGTTAGACCTAACAAATATTGTGTTTTAAGAACATTGTTAATAGCTACTTATATGATGTTGCACAGGTTTCAAAATACTTCATTGTTTTTTCATTATTATTTAAAAATTTACCAATGTTTATATTTTGTAGATAGGAGCAGGATAGTAACCTTTGCATTTGCCAATTAGAAAGTTCTGAGTAACCATAATAAAAGCCATCCCCCCACAAAAAAGGAAAAATCCAGTTGACTTCAATTGAAAAATGAATAAAAAGCAAGCAACTAGAAAACATAATAACAGGAATATGTTTAAATTTTTGTTCTAGTAACAGTAAAGTAATAAGGGTCTAACTAAAAATTTAAGGTTTTTTTTCATAATGTCATAAAATGCAGTGATCTTTAACAATTTCCTATGATCTTGGTTATATTTCAGCAAAATTAAAATGAAATACTGAATCCATTGTCTGGAAGATTCACTTATCTCCTGAAATGTATAAATAATTTCAGCTAAATTTATTTACTTATCTATCTATGTAACTATTGGTTTGCTTACTTGAACTTTTTGTCTAATTGCCTCAATTCTCCAATCTTAATAAAAGATTACATTAAAATTAGACAGAAATTTCAAATATAAGAAAAGGAAACAAAGCCAATACCCACAATTACTAAGTGTTTGGCTAATTATTAGGTTCTTTAGTGAGACCTTGTTGCTTCAAACTTGGATGGTTGTTAACAATAACTATTGTTTCAGTAGCAGAGAATCTTTCTGTAATGATAAAGAGTTGAAAAAAGGTGTGAATGCTGTCAAAAAGCTCTTTTGTTTGGAATTACAATTGCAAAGACTCCACAAACTGCATGCCTAGATGAAGGATGGGTCATTGAATGGGCTCTGGCACGTACTTTATTTGAACCCAGGGTATTTAAAATGACATTTGAAACAGTGGGTTTTGTGCTCTAGTTGATATAATAATGGAAAAAGAATAAAAAACAAACAAAGCATGCATTTGCAGATTTCTGGAGACAGAGAAATAGTTCAGCTTTTTAAAAATCCTGGTTGCTGAACTGTTTGAAAAAAGCTGCATGTAGTTTGTGGAACATTTAAATGGTTACGTTTCCATAAAGACTGGGCAATTCAGGAATGAAACTGTAATCGATAGCTTGAAAATGTGTTTCCAATGAATTGCAATATCCACTCTCTGCTTGTCCTTGTAAGGCATGATAGAAATTCCCACAAACTTTGTATTTTCTGTACCTTGCTTTGACAATATACCATTAAGAGTGATAATAATGACACATGCATCTATGTTAGTCTTTCTGTTGAAGGGATATCATTCACTGAAGCAGCAGGTTACTAAGGAAGTATTTTGAAGCAGATTAGGAAGAATGTTTAGGTTCAGATTATATAAGGAAACTGCTTAGTGAATGAACCATAGATCCATAGTAAGTTTGAACAAAGAGGTATCAGTATAATTTCCAATAGATAAAAACACGACTGTCATAAAATTCAAGAATAAATATGAACCAGATATTTATTTATGGAATTATTGAGGGAACCAGCCCAGCCTGGCAGATCTAAGAGCATTAGTGGATATTTGCAGGCATTTTAAAGAGAAAGAATATATAAATAAAATTTGTAGGAAAGCATAAAAATGGTTAATGCTTCACAGGGCAGTATGACCATAACCTTTGAAGTTATCTTTTCTACCAGATAAATACCTACAAATTAGCATGAAATTCCACAGTGGTATAGGTCTCAAATGGAAGGTACTCAAGTCAAACACAGATACATTCTCCTAGAGCTGCTCTATCCACTGTAGCCACTAGCTACATTTTTTAGATTTAAATCTGAGATCATTAAAATGAAATACAATACAGATTTTGTTTCCCAGTCACACTAGTTAGGTTTTAAGTATTCGCTAGACACATTTGGCTAATGGTTACTTTATTAGACAACATGGATGTAGAATATATCCTTCATCAGAGAAAGTACTATTGAAAACACTCTTCTAGAGGATTAATCTTTGAGCAGGCCTGTTTTATAATGCCTATGTGTGCCATTGAAAAACATATCACCCCTTCTTTTGCTTTGAATATTTTTTGGAAACAAATCTTACAGATCTCCTTTTCCGCCTTTTCCACGCCTCCTTTTTTTTTTTTTAATGGAAGAGGATCTGAAAATATGGGTTTACCCTTAGATTTATAAAAAGTTTACTCTTACTACTAAAGAGTTAGCTGTATCATTGAACCATTGGGTTGAATGAACTATTTTGTATAAATGGGGGATTTAGGACAAAGATTTTATTGTAAATACGTGTATTTTAAGATTTAGAAATTTTTTACCCATTTCCCTAGATCATCCTCAGTCCTTATATGTCAAAAAGAAAGGTATCAAAAGGTAGTCATTACTTTACAGAATAATTAAATCACTTATTTTGGCATAGCAAAAAATTATCCTTGGAGGGTTTTTTTTTTAATTATAAAACTACCTTTACTTTTGAAATGTCTTCTGTGATGGTTTGGGCAGACTTATGTACTCTTTGGCTTATGATACTAAATTTGCACCTGCAATGCAATGATTTTGTGTATGTGTGTTTTTCAGATGTGCAACAAATGGCAATTGACTGGCTTACCAGAAATCTCTATTTCGTGGACCATGTCAGTGACCGGATCTTTGTTTGTAATTACAATGGGTCTGTATGTGTCACCCTGATTGACCTGGAGCTTCATAATCCTAAGGCAATAGCAGTAGATCCAATAGCAGGGTAAGAAGTTCTTTTTTTATAGTGTTGATCTGAGATAGTTACCAATGAAAAAATATTATAGATCAAAAAAATATAATAGATCAGTCTCTGATAGGAGCTGTGGAATACAAGACTATAGGTTCAAAGTATTTTTAAATGTCGATTTCAACATTTGCATTGCAAGGAGGAAAAAAGGGCTACAATTTACCATGCAGAAGCTGGGAAATACCAATTCCTTAAAACATTAATATTGCTGGCCTAACCTGAGATACAAACAACTTGTCACCCTCTTAAGAATTGATTTGGGGTCACCAGACAAGAGCCTCGGGATAGTTTTGGGTTAAGGAAAGAAGACTTTTAAGTTTCCTTAGCAGTAGACCTTGTAGTTAGCAAGTTTCCAAAATATTTTGACTTGAAAGACAAACTTATATCCAACACATTTGGGATTTATAAAAGGGGCATAATACAAGTTCACGGTCACTACTAAAACATTAAGGTCATCTTTTAGTTGAAACCAACTTTTTTTTCTCTAACTACTGATATGCAAATACTACATAATTATGTAGTTACTGAATTCATCAGAATTCATTTTCTCTCCCTCTTTTTTTTTTTTTACTTTCTAATTTTGCAAGCCTCTTTGTTGGTTAAAAAAGATGTCTTATCTGAACTTTTAGCTAATAGGCTCATTAATCTTTTTTAAATATTTCTCAGTTTATCAAAATATAGTCATAAATGTTTAAATTCCCAAAAAGTTTGTTAATATGATTAGAAAATCAATATAGGAATCATGCTTCAATTTTACAAATACTATGGCATTATTGAGTGGGAGGGACAAAAAAGATGTAGAGGCTTATAAATTCATTTGTTTCTCCAGTCAGTAGTGGGCAAGGATACTCTCACATTAATGACATAATGTACAATTTTAATTTGAGGAGCTGTGGTTTTTTCAGAGGTAAGGTGTAGCAAAGATTTGAAAACTGAAATTTTATCTTTGTTTTAATCGCCCCCAAGCAGTTCAGTCTGAAATGTCTGATGGAACATATCCTGAACCACCATAAGCCTCCATTCAATAAATGGGAAAATATTTACTGAAGAAACAGCTGTCATCCATATGTGGACTTTTGTCACTCTTTACTTAAAGTCTGATTGAATATTAAGATGCATCATCACAATGGTTTTGATTTTGACAAGAACAGCTTGCACATAAGAACTTTGCTAGGAAGGCTGTGTAATATAATTCTTGAATGTAGCTCTATTTGTATTTGCAGCAGATGGTTACTTGACTCAATCTGACTGCAGCGATGCTTCAAAAGACATTAGTAAAAGATTTAAACTGTTGTATTTAAGCTGATTTGTTTGGGTTGTTGGATAAGGGTAGTAAGAAAGAATTGGAAATTTACAAACGTGCCAACAACATTCTTTTGGAATTCTGTTTAGAAATATATTTGCTTGCATGTTTTTCCCTGGATGTGCTAACTGAATTTCAAATTAGCCTTTAGACAGTCTTATCTGTCAAAAATGTTAAGAGGTGAAGCTATTGTGTTTCACCCCTCATTTTACCATCTTATCCTTCCCCATTCTTAAAAACAAAGATCCAGAGACCCTTTCTAAATAAAACTGTCAATCTGAAATATAATATATGTGAACACCATCTCCCTTTCCGAATAGCAACGTATTTTATGTTCTCAAGTTTCCTGTTTTCTCTCTGTCATTACATGAAAGAACCATATTTTGTCATGTTTATCAAAGGAATTAGGAGTAGAAAACCCCCATATTGTTTGCACTTATTCTCTGCAGGATGCCTTTGGGCCTAGTAACTGTTTAAATGTAATTTTGTCATGTATCATTTATCACAATACGTTCTCTGGAATTTTTTGTTTGAGTTTGCTCTATGTCTCTAACACAGTTTTTCAATCATGAATCGTAGAAATCAGAGACAGCAGAGCTTTGCTCTTTTATAAATATAAGCCAGTTTGTAATAGAACATTTTCAAATAAATTCTACTTTTCTCTTATTATCAGAAATTTGGCTGGGATTAATATGATACTATCTAGGATAGGAACACTAGGTTTTTCCTTTAACTTCTACTTTGGGGTCTGCTCCAGAGTATTTTGAATAGTCAAGGCTAGAACAGCTCTGCCTGACCTACCAAAGGAGACATGTGTCATCAGTGAAAATTCTCCTACATTTTCTTAATTGTATGGAGTGAGTGAGAGTATCTTTGGCTCATTCTCTTGTAACTTCAGAAGACATTGGGGTATATTTAAAGTCAGACATGATTCTTAGAACTTGACTTTAATAGCAGGAGAAATGGAGGGAGATTTGCCTTACCTCTTCAAAAGCTGCTTTGAAAAAAGTATCTTTTAGTTGGCTATACTTTTAATGATGATAATGAAGTTGGTTTGGCAATTTGGAAAAAATGTATTTTGGCGGATGTATGGTACCATATATAAAACCCAAACTCAGTAGAGTTATGTGAGATGGCTAACCAGAGGGAGAAGGAAACTCTCCGCTGCCATGAGAAACAGCAGGAATTGCATATTTTCTAAGTATAATGTATACCATTTTTCTGTATAGGTTGGACTTTTGACTTGTAGAGCTGAATGGCAGAGTGTTCGTAGGATTTATTTGTGAAATTCATGACCCCATGTAACCAGGGAAAAGGGTGTCATTGTCTTTGTTCCCTATAAGAGCAGGCCAACTGCCAGGAAGCAGAGGAGGAAGCTCAAGTCTCGGAGTTGAAAGCACACAGGAGTGATTGACAGTATTTAAATAGTTAATAAACTTTTTCCCATTACCTACCTGGATTTCTACTGCTGGCAAAACTAACCATAGAAGAGAAATTAGAGATAGAATTGAAGTAAACAGCTATCAGGCAGTAGGGTGGACTTATGAAATTCTAATCTAAGATGATCTGTGAATGTGGGAAACCAGAATTGAGGCAGGTTTGCTCATGCCCATGAAAGGGGTTTTGTAACAAGGAGATCTTTGGGGTAGATATCAGGTGTTTCAATTCTATTAAGTGGCTCCCAGAGCCAGCCTAGGTTTCCAAATTGGAGCCTGCACTCACTATTCACCTTTAATAAGACATAATTAGAATTTTTCTGACCTTTGTCTGTTAATCTCCTCAGACTGCACTATGGTAAATTAAATCTATAGACTACACACCCCCACAACTAACCACTATCTATTAGTTTGATGATTCAGATATTCTGAAGTTGTTACGGGTTTGAACATTAAGAAGTTTGAACAAAGACGTGCCACTATATGTTCTTGTTCTCCTCATGGAATTATCAATCTTTAAGGGATGTATACTCATATGTAATTCATGAGTACCCTTAGTCTTCAGACGTTCATATTCACATTTTGATAGGTTACAAATTGTGAGTCCTACCTTTTCGAGGAAGATCTATCCTCTACACATATCCACAAAAATGTTTCTTGAAATAATGTAAACTTAGTCTCCCTCAAAATCTTTTTGCATATTTCTCTTTATTAGAAGAAAACTCAAAGAATAGAGACATTTCGATAACTTCAATATCATCCTACTGAGTTTATGTGTTGACTTGCTCTAATTTTCTTCTTGGAGATATTGAACTTAAAGTTTCTTTAAAAATAGATAGGTAAATAGGTAGATAGGTAGATAGATAGATAGATAGATAGATAGATAGATAGATAGATAGATAGAAAAATAAACAAAACTAACTGCTAAAAGTGTATTTTGGTTTATTCATGTATCTTTGAAACAATCTTGGTCCTGCACAAAGGAGTGGTATTCAGGTGGGTGGACCTCTAAATTCACCAGGTGAAGAGTAGCAAGGAGTTATTTGCTCACTTCTTATACTCAGTGGGTAATTAATGGAGTATAGAGACTATATCCCTAGTCTTAAAAAATTGTATTAATTATTCCCCGAGTCTTATCAATGTGTTTTCTTATCTGTAACAACAAATTCAAGTGAGTATCATTATGATGTTAGCTCTATTTTCATTTTTTTATCTGTCCACAATCAATCTAAACATCTACATGCTCATCTCTTATTTATACTACTACTCCCCTCTCTGGGTGACTTCAGCACACCTAGATGGCATTTAGATTCATAGAAAATTATCTAAACAATAGGCATCTACTTACATTGGCCAGTTTACTAAGTGCTCTAGGAGAGTTATCACTGCCACTTTTCAATCCCAAATTCCTTTCAGGAGTTGCTGATGTGATTAGGCAAGAACACATGGATATGCAAGTTTGTGTTTTAGGGTCTGCACTACTTCGAGTGAAGTTAGTGGTTCAAAGGCTCACTGAAGGGTATAAATCCATATTAGCTGTCTTATATATGACTCAGATTATTCTCATCAATTCATTTTGTCTAGGCTTGAATGCTCCAAAGTCCTCTCCAGGCCTCTCCTTAAGTAGAGGTTCATGTATGGCATTACCTTTAATCACTGTCTGCTTCAGATACAAATTATATTGTGATTATCCTGGAATTATGAAAGAATAATTTGGAGTGGTTTATGTTCACTACAGCCTTTACTGGAAACTTACCCCAAATTGATTCAACTATCACTCTTTTCTTAGCTCACATCATTCATAATAACACAAATAACTCAAGATAATGGAAAACATTTTACATCTTTATTTGCTCTCTTTACTCTTCTCTCTCTCGTTTTCACTCGATAAGTTTTCAGTGTTTGTTAAGCTTATCTCTAAATTACTGAGTTCACAGTGCTATTTCTAGTAATTGTATTTAGTATCTTCCCATCCCTCCAACCCCTCCCTATAAAAGAGATTTCTTCTCTGAATTCTCATTCTGATTAATGATGTCCACTCACATAGATAAAGTAATAGAAAAAAATACTATGTATAACTTAAATTATAAAAGAATTTATTATTTCACTTAAAAATCTAGATATAAGACAGTTATATTGGTTATTTTAATGGCTCAACAATATTATTAAGGATGTGTGTCCATTTAACTCTTTGTGATATTATCTTTAGTGTGTGCTTTTCAGGCTAATTCTATTGTTATCATAAATGGCTACTGAAGTCTAGGGATCCTGTGTAGAAGCAAGATACTCAGTTCAAAATAAAGAAAAGAAAAGAAAAAAAAAAACTGTGGGAGGAAAGCATTATATTTTCCTTGGGTGTAGAAGAGCTCATAAACAGACATATTTTCATGCCTTCTTGGTCAGAAATGGGGTAGATGCTTACCTGAATGGGACAACAAAAGCCTTTTTTTTTTTTTTTAACCACTGGCATGTGAAAGACAGAAGGACATGGGAGTGAATTGGGACCAAGCTACTATGGAAAAAGAAAAATGGATTAAGAACCAACGTCATCTACTACAACCACTGTTGTATGATATTTCTCTCCTCTGTGCAATTCTTTGACCTTCCCTTGTTCTTCCCAGGCACTTAGGGGGTCTCTTTTAACTTAGCTAAAGTTGTTTGGAATATGGACAAATACTTTGTTCCAATTCTTTATTTCCTTTTCTAGGATAACTCTTCCATTTCCTTTTGGCCAAGGCCATTCAAACTCATACCGAGGAATATTTTTTCTTTTCTCTTTTTAAGGCAAATGGCATTTTTTTTTTCCAGTAACATTTTACAATACAAAGAAGAAGCTGGGGTGGGAGTACTCTGGATAGCAGTCCTAGTATCCCTATTTTTATCTTTAAAGATATACTTTAAGAAACTGATGGTAGCTTTTATTCTATCAGATTCTCCAACACTTTTGGAATCTATGTGAATTTTCTAAGGCACTGGGGTAACATTAAGTAAATTATTGTTTCACTTATAAAATGATTCTCAAGTGGCATGAAAGCTCTTATACTCTCTGCCAGAGAATAGTTTGCATACTGGAAGAATCTGTGCCATTATTAGAAAAGAATAATTTTATATTTCCAAGTAGGTCAAAATTATTTCTAATTGTTTCTTACATAGAGTTCTGTGAAAACAAGAAGTACATATGAGCCAGTGGTACTGCTTTTGAAAATATATGGATGGATTTCCTATATCACTCAGATGTAATGAGGGCATCAAAGATAATGATGTGATGTATTCTTTTATGGAGCTTGAAGTATAACAGAGTTATGCATCAAATATCAAATATTACAACCAGAAGATATAGTTACTGTAGTTTACAAAAAAAAAATACATTCTAAATAACAAACAAAATACTAAGCTATAATTTATTTGAAGTTTATGAGGTATATGATGGGTCAGGCACAAATGTTATTTTCAAAAAATAGAAAATCTTGGTTTGGAAACACCACCACAAGGGAAAGGATAAAAATTAAAAACAATGAAATAAGTATTTGATACCATTTCCCTTGTATATTACCAATCTTTCATATATAACATAAATTCAGGATTTTACTGTAGGTTATATAATCATATTCAACTAAAGAAAAAAGAATAAGAAGAAAAAAAAACAGCTTTTATGCTGAGTGATGTTTTGTTCTGCTTGACTGCAGAGCCTTGCAGGATATTGATCCAAAATTGGTATTTTCCCTCGAGCCAGAATCTTAATGGTTTGACTAGGGAGAAATTGGTCTGGCCTTAGGGTCAAGGTGGATGTTTTACAGGGTCAAGTAGTGTTACTCAAGATTTTTTTTTTTTTAATCATGCAAAGGAAAAAGTCAAATGTTGAGGGTATCTGGTCTTCTTTCAGTTTTAGTAAGATAATTGTCTTTCTAAGCACTTGTAAAAATTGTGTTTAGGCAGGAGGCATCGCTCTTCCTGATTATCAGCTATAAATCATAGTCGTAGAAATAGTATGGTACTGGCATTAAAATAGACAAAACGATGGAACAGAATTGAGAACTCAGAAGTAAGCCCAAGCATATACAGTCAACTAATATTTGACAAGAAAGACAAGAATACTCAATGGAAAGAGGTCAGTTTCTTCAATACATTGTGCTGGGATAATTGGATAGTCACATGTAAAAAGAAGGAAACTAGACTCATATTTTACACCACTCACAAAAATGAACTTGAAATGAATAAAAAGCGTAAGTGTAAGACTTGAACCCCATGAAATTCCTAGGAGAAAACATAAGAATAAAGCTCCTTGACATGGGTACTGGTAATTAATTTTTGCATATGACATCTAAAGCACAAACAACTAAATAAATAAATAGATAAACCAGTAAAACTATATCAAAGTAAAAAGCTTCTGTACAGCAAAAGAAACCGTTAACAAAGTGAAAAGACAACCTATAGAATGGGAAAAAATATTTGCAAACTTTGTATCTAATAAGGGGCTAATATCCAAAATATATAAGAACTCACACATCTCAATAGCAAAAAAATAAAAAAAGAAAAAGAAAAAAAAATCAACCCCATTAAAAAATGGGCAAAAGACATGAATAGACATTTCTCCAAAGAAGACATATGAAGGCCAACCAGGTACATGAAAATATGCTCAACATCACTAATTATTAGGGAAATGCACATTAACAACACAATGAGATATAACCTCATGCCTGTTAGAATGGCCATCATCAAAAAGACAAGAAATAGCAAATTCTCTCATAGATGTGGAGAAAAGGGAACCCTTGTGTAGCACTGGTGGGGTTGTAAATTGATACAGCCGTTATGGAAGACAATAAGGAGGATACTCAAAAATTAAAAATAGAACTGCCATATGATACAGTAATTCCACTTCTAGGAATATATCCAAAGGCAATGAAAACACTAACTCAAAAAGATATCTGCACCCCCATGGTCACAGTAGCATTATTTACAATAGTCATGACATGGGAAGAACCTAAGTGTCTATCAGTGTATCATTGCATTTTTATCCAAAGAATTTATGATATACACGTATATGTGTATATATGCACACACACACACACACACACACAGTGGAATATTATTCAACTGTTAAAGAAAACACAAAGAGGAAATCCTACCATTTGTGACAACATGGATCGACCTTGAAGACATTATAACAAGTGGAATAAGTCAGACAAAGAAAAACATACTGTATGAACTCACTTACATGTGAGTTCATACAGTATGTGTGATAAAAAGTGATAAAAAGAGTCCTAAAAATAGATCAGACTTGTGATTACCGGTGGCAGAAGTTGGCAAGAGGGAGAATTAGAAGAAAGTGGTCAAAACACACAAACTTCCAGTTATAATATAAATAAGTACACATGTACAGCTTGGGGACTATAGCTATTAACTGTAACACCTGATTAGCCGGTTTCTTGCCCATGACACCACACTATGGAAGTGGGAGCTTTCAATAAATACTTGCCATTTCTGTCACAGTCTTCTCTTCTAGCTACCAAACATCTATATTCAAACTTATATATCTAATCCCATACATAGAGTACTACATTTAGGTCAGAGTGGAGGATCTCTATGTGATGTGTAATCCTCTTCATTATGACCTTTTGTGCTTTCTTGTATACAGCAAACTATGAACCAAAGGACAGATACCGACTGTCCCCTCCATACCCTATATAAATGGATGGACCAGTGATAGAATGACAAACAAAATTATCAGCTAGAAAAGAAGATTGGAGGCACACAGTAGCCATTGGCATAAAGCAATAACGAAATCCTGCCGGGCAAGGAAGGACCTCCTGCCCTGGTGGTTTGGAAGTCTCTTGTCTAGATGCTGGTTCTTTCCCTATAACATTTCCCCTTGTCCATTGTTCTTTACCTGTGCTTCCCCTGGGAGGTTCTTTCTAGTCTGTTGTGTTCAATACATCAATACATCAATGTGTGCCAATACAAAATTGGCAATGGGGAATATTCTCCCCCCTGTGGACTTCAAAGATTGTTTCTTGTTCCTTTCAAGTTGTTTTAAGGTTTGAAGAGATGAAAAACTGTGTAAGCTAGGCTCATGACTTTTGTGGTTATAAATTCATTGAAAATTAGTAGAATTTTTATTTCTTTGCTTCCCATTACTTTTATATACCAATATCCTAAGTTATATTCTAGAAATAATTATCAAACTCAAATTATTTCTTTGTACCTCCCACTCTTGGTTTTCTCTTTCAGTCTATTGGTGGTCACTTTGAGGCCTGAAAACAATGCTTCAGTGGGAAGCAAACACCTTTTGTTTGAAGGTGAAATTTGTCTGTTTAATTGGGGAGTCTTAATTAACTTTTGTTGCTCAAAGACATTTTCAGTATTTTTTCTTACTATTCAGGTCCTGGAAACAATTTGCTTTCCAAACCTGGGAGGCCTCAGTTTTACACTTGGTCTATTCCCTTTCAGGCTTTGCTATCAACCAGCCAATTTCAACTTATACTCTTTTTTTTTATATATATATATATAATAACTTGCTGAAGTAAGCATGTAGTAACTAATACAACCACTACTATTATACTTTTAAACTTCTTTCTTTAAATCCACAGGCTCAAAATGCATTTCTTCCCCAATATATTTATCAAGATATTACAAATGACATTTTTATTAACTATATTTAACCTTTGGTAATTTTCAGTCCTGAACAATAATTATGTGATGCTGCTGCCTTAACCATGAAACCAATGTTATGTATTTTAAATTTTTATTAAGGTAGTTCTGTACTTGTGCTGCTAACTTTTGAATTTATTATGGTAACACTCACTGATATAAATTTTAGTGGATAGCACAATAGAAATTTCATTTATTTGTTTTTTGTTTTATTGCTCAAGATAGAGTCCAATGCATGTGTTCTTAGCTATCAGGCAGTTTTTCTCCATGTGATGATTCAAAGATGGAAGCTTCTTTCATCTTATGGTTCCCGTATCCTTTAGGGCCTAAAAATCCCTTGATTTCTTTTTATTTTTAAATTTAAATTCAATTAATTAACATACAATGTATTATTGGTTTCAGAGGTAGAGGTCAGTGATTCATCAGTCTTATATAATGCCCAGTACTCATTACATCACATGCCCTCCTTAATGTCCAATACCCAGTTACCCTATCCCCCCCCTCACCTCCAGCAACCCTCAGTTTGTTTCCTATGATTAAAAGTCTCTTATGGTTTATCTACCTCTCTGATTTCTTCTTGTTTTAATTTTTCCTGTCTTCCCATATGATCCTCTGTTTTGTTTCTTAAATTCCACATATGAGTGAGATTATATGATAATTGTGTTTCTCAGATTGACTTATTTCGCTTAGCATAATACCCTCTAGTTCCATCCACTTCATTGTGAATGGCAAAATTTCTTTTTTTGATGGCTGAGTAGTATTCCATTTTGTGTGTGTGTGTGTGTGTGTGTGTGTGTGTGTGTGTGTGTGTGTGTATATATATATATATATCACATCTTCTTTATCCATTCATCTGTCAATGGACATCTGGACTCTTTCCATAGTTTGTCTATTATGGACATTGCTGCTATATACATTGGGGTGCAGGGACCCCTTCGGATCACTACATTTGTATCTTTGAGGGTAAATACCCAGTAGTGCAATTGTTACTAGGGTAGTGTAGCTCTATTTTCAACTTTTTTCATTCTGTTTTCCAGAATGGCTGTACCAGCTTACATTCCCACCAACAGTGTAAAAGTGTTCCCCTTTCTCCACATCCTCACCAACATCTGTCGTTTTATGACTTGTGAATTTTAGCCATTCTGACTGGTGTGAGGTGGTATCTCATTGTGGTTTTGATTTGGATTTCCCTGATGCGAAGTGATGTTGAGCATTTTTTCACGTGTCTGTTGGCCATTTCTATGTCTTCTTTGGAGAGATGTCTGTTCATGTCTTCTGCCCATTTCTTGATTGGATTGTTTGTTCTTTGGTGTTGACTTTGATAAGTTCTTTACAGATTTTGGATACTAGCCCTTTATCTGGTAAGACATTTGTAAATATCTTATTCCAGAGAATCCTCTGATTTTTGACCAGAGAGAGAAAAGGCACATATGCCTTTTTTCTTTTTTCTATTTCTAGCTCAGTAGCGACCTTTATTATTTCGGTTCCTTCATAGTTAGTGACATCTAGTCACTTGGTCACATCTAAAGGTAAGTGGCTAGAAAATATGGTTTCAGTCAACCCCTCCACATTTTGGAAAGAGAATGGCATGAACTATGAGCTTCTGGTCACAGATGACTGTCTCTGCCACTATCACCACTATCTGGTTTTATTTTATTTTTTTTTGTCTTTTGGTCACTAACAAATTAAATGCAGAAGAGGATAGCATGTCAAAGACTTTGTTTCTGAAAGGTATTTTAAATTGAGTGGGTTCATGTTTTGCCAGTGTTTTATGTACTCCCCTGAATGTTCAGATTTCAGGTTTATCATCTTACCTTGAATGAGTTATTTTCATTAGGTATATATTTCTTCTTGAGATATTCACAAATACACATAATCTATTAAAAGTTGCTTGGCAAACATATAATCAGTTAAATAAGTATATTATACCCTGGCCAGTAAATGAAATAGCAGGCATTTCCATATTAGGGCAATTTCTCTAAATAACTGGTGCAAAATTCCTAGAACCTAAACACCCTCTTCTCTGGAAAGTCTAGAAACACCATGAACTTTCTCCACTCTATTTCCAACTCTTTAGATGTTCGAATGATAATTATTCTTCTATTTGTGCTTCCTAAGATCTCACTACTACTGCCAGCCCATAGAAGGCCTTATGTTCCAGACTGGCTATCTTGGATTTTATTTGATATGCACTAAGTTTGTATCTATTATTTATTTATTTTTGTTGTTTTCTTGTTTGTTTTGGAGCATACTTTGAATAAATGTAATGTTTACAGAAATGCAATCTGAGAGTGGAGGACAAAATGGATTATCGGTAGGGGTAACACCAGAGGCAGGAGAGAAAAAGAAGACAGTTGAAACAGTGTAAATATAGTATAATAATGATCAGTATGTTTTCTAATACTTTAGACACTGACAAAAATCTTAACTCTACCTGCTTAATGATAAGTGAATTCATTTTCTCAGTTAGAGGAAGTCCAGAGAAGAGTAAGACTGGTTGGGATCCAGGCTTGGTTGAATTGACACCTCGATGACATCATTAGAGAGCCACATCCCTTCCATATCTCTGCTCTGCCATCCACAACTACATCCTCTTTCCCCATTGTCATAAGGTTGCTGCCAGTAGCACCTGAGGAAAATTGTTTACTTATTCTCATGAAGCAGGAAAAAGAAAGAAATCTGACCCCTTAAAAGGTACTACAAATCTATTACTTCAATTTGAGTGGGCTAAATAAGGTTGCTTTCTCACACCAGGAGCAGTCTCAGTTGCTGGGAGAACACCATGTGATATTTGGATTTGTATTAATCAGAGTCCACCCCAAGATCTGGAACTGTATTCAATTTCCCCCAGTCATGTGGGATTTGGTGGTCATGAAGGAGCAGGATGGGGAGGGGAATGGGGAATGATGGCTGTCTGAACATAATCAAGTTTCTGTTAGGGAAAAGAACTGGAAGAAGCCAAACAGATAATTTCAGTGAGAATGGGAGAGAGATGTATTATCGATTCAGTGCCATGGGAATATTTGCGGTGGAATCCAAATTACTGTACTTGAGAGCGAATCATGTTCTTCATGATGGATATTTTGAGGTTCTTTATCAAAACCCTGCAAATACTAGATAAGGATGGTAATGGAGATGATAATGATGATGATGATGACAAAGATGACAGTGAAAACTGCATTGATAACACCTATGATGATTTAACAAGGCAATTATTCAAGCTGTGGCTACCAATCATGTGGTTTTTTTGTTTGGTTGGTTTTTTTTGATGCTGAAGCATGCTAAATTTAAACAGAAAGCCGTAGTTTATTCCATAGGAAGAGATATTTTAAGGATCTATTGTGACTTCCTGATGAATAAGACAAACATAGGTTTAGATGAATAAAGATATGGAAATTCTTAGTGAGAAATAGAACTAGCTGCTGGAAACTCTGCCTTCCTTAAATGCTCTTACTCTTTGGATCTGTGTCTGCTTCTATTATTCAAAAGACAAGTACCTGGATAAGATAAGCAGAATAATACATACATTTGAGGTTGCTTAGTAAAGATATTTTTTAAGCCATGCCTGGTTTTTATTTTTAATTTTTAATTTTTTGTAGAGTTGTCTCATATATTAGATTTCACTAATCAGACAACTTAATATTGCATGATTTAAAAAACAATTTTAAGTATATTTTATTAAAATTAATTAAGATGAATAATAGTGAATAACAAAATCTTCTTTGTTTTGTAATCTATAGGATTAACAGCTAAAGTATGATAATTGTGATTAAAGTCAAAATCCCATTTTTCTTTAAATAAGAATATTTATTTTAGTCAATAATATTATAAGTAAATTTAGAGGATCAAAGTCTCTGCCTTAAACACTTGTAATTAATAGTATTTTTTAAAACTTATATCTGAGCTATGACATTTTCTGGGAGGTAGTTTTATTAAAGATTTGAACTGGAAAAAGATTTATATTACATATTTTTCAAAATAATATGCTTAGTGTTCATAATGTAGAATTATATATATGCTGGGACAAATTATAATGCGATACTTTATGGAGCATCTTGCTCTACCCCTTTGTCCTGCTCTAATTGATGCTGAATACATCACATGGAATTCATATTGTGAGCTCATCTGTGCTATGTGAACTTCTCCATGATGGGGGTGATTTTATTGAGCATGTTCTCATAGATGATCTCAACTACCCCAGAAGCTCAAGTCACTCTATCATCATTTACCTTAAAGACTAAACTATCTGACTGTTGCATATAGAGTCAATTAACTACTTTTGCATTATCTATCTTGTTTCCTTTGTGTTTCGTATTACATCAGAATGTGAATTTGCAGTTCTGATAGAGACCATTTTTTTGAGAGACAAAGAAAGAAAGAGATTAATATCAATGTTACTGACTGTTTACTTTGGCCAGTCATTGTTCTAAGCACTCCCTGTGCATTGATCAATTTAATTTTCACAGTATCTTGTGAAGTAATTAATACCTTTATCTTCTTTTACAGATGAGGCTTGGAGAGGTAAATTACTTGCCCATAGTCAAAGAGCCAAGAAGTGTTGCAGTCAGGGCTCAGACTCAAACAACCTGCACCCTTATCCACTACACTATACCCATAATGAGTCAGCTTTAAGCTGGGAGGAGGAGCGTTAAGATGAGGAATTTGGGGGTTTGTCAGGAGCTACCATTCATGCACAAGACTGGGTACTCAGTGCTGAGGAAAATGGCACTTGGGGATATGCAGTGTGGTAGTTTTTTACCTTAACATGGGATACCTGTAAGTTTGCATATGTGTTAGTTCCATGAAGGTAAATAGAAATGACACACTGGATTTGTTCTGAAAATTTAAAGGAAGTATCTATAAGCCATTATAAAAAAAGAAAAAAAAAAAACTACAGAGAAAGCAGAAAGATCAGTGGTTACCAGGGGTTGGGGCAGGGTAGATTAAGGGAGGATGAACAGGTAGAATAAAGATAATTTTTAGGGCAGTGAAACTGTTCCATATGATACTGTAATGGTGAATAAGTGTCATTATGCATTTGCCAAAACCTATATAACTAACTGTACAATACAAAGAGTGAACCCTAATGTAAACTATGGACTTCAGTTAATAACAATGCAATAGTATTGTTTCATTAATTGTAACAAGTGTAACACACTAATGTAAGATAGAAGAAACCATGAGTGAAGAAGAAAGGGGATGTATGGGAGCTTTATATATCTGCTCAATTTTCTATAAACCTTAGGCTCCAAAAATGAAGCCTCCTCTTTTTTTGAAAAAGGAAGGAAAAAGAAACTATATGTAAGTGATCATATAACTGTTATTGTGAATCAGTCAGGAAACGGGTGACCCGTTTCAGAATAATTGTATCTTTTCTTCATTCCTGTTGACATCCAGGACTTCCATACTCTCACTCAGGTACAGTCAAATTCCAAAAATGCCTTAATGCTGTGTTCTCTGTACACCACTAAGCTATGAATTCTGGATGAGCCCAAGTCTACTTGCCTCAGTTCCTCCGTGAATAGGAAAGAAACACCTTTTGAAAGCATCATTAACTCTTGTAAAGCCACAGGGACACAATTGAAGAGTGGTTGAGTGGTTTCCCTAAATGTATAACTTACAGGGACGGAAAAGAGAAATCTCCCCGGCATCTTTTAGCATGATTATAATGATGGGCTTGATTTTCCCATGCATAGTCAGCCTTTGTTCATAAGCTGGCATTTGAAGGGAGTATTTACTCCCGATTTTAAAAATGAAAGAGCTTGTATGGGCTGAGAAAAAAAGAAATGGGTAAATACTAACATTTCTCGTGGAGGTGGAAACTACTTCCCCTACACTTTTCTCACCATTCAAGTCACAGTGTGAAGGAAATAGCTTTCAAAATTGAGAGGGCCAATGGATCCATAACTGTGCTTTCTCCACACAGTTAAAGCTCAGTGTGGGACTCACTGGCGAGGCAAACAGTAAGGGAGACATCACAGGATGCATGGTTATTAGAGAAAGCAGGAGAGATTCACATTTCTGTCACAGCTAAGGTCTAGCTGACTCACCCATGCATGAGAAATGCTTCTTCTCAGCTCATTTTCTAGGGTTGGTGGCTTGATTGATCCCCCCAAAAAGCAGTTTTTTATTCAGAAATGACTTACGTGAAGCTAATTATCATTATCTACCATTTCAGAATTACAGGGTTTGCTTGGGCCTCATACCCCTTCATAAGAATACAGGAGATTTTTTAAAGATATCACAATTTTAGAAGAAAAGATATAAATCCACACCATGGAATAAGTTTTGCTATATACCTATTAGATAGGAATAAGAGTATATAAACATATTCATAAATGGTATATAGGTTCTCAATAATTAAGAATTTGTATAATTGGTAACCAAACTCCATCATGAATATAAGGTTAATAACCTGGGTAGCAACACTTTTTGTCTGTTAGGATTTTGATTATATTGGGGGGGGGGGGGTAGGAGGGAGTGGTATCTTTTTCTATGCCAATCTGTGTCCAAATACTGTTCTCACTTGCACATTTGAATCAGGTTGATGTTGGACTTGTTGCTTCCTGTTATCAATTTTGATACATTAAGTGATGAAATTTCAAGCTTTTGTCCTTAGAAAGGACAGATTCTCTTCTTTACTACCTAACAACTATAATTCTGTTGCTACTTTTCTTGTAATGTCTGTTTCTACATGCTACTCTACTATGCAATGCAGGATTAATGATAATGCAGTTCTCCTCAAATACTGACTTCAGTTATTTGTGGCTATCCCAGAAAACTGTGTAATATAAGCCACTGGTGTAGCTTTGGAAAACCTCCAGTGATTTGAAATGAGGGGGAAACACAAAAATGTCAAGATTAATTACTAATCAGAAGTTTTTTTTTTTTTTTTCCTATACCTACATATACTCCATATTTTACAACCAACTTTGTACTATTAAGGGTATTTATAACAAAATATCATTGAGTACTATGTCTATTATGATTACTAATTTGCTTTAGCTATCATGCATTTACTCTGTCATGCTCTTTTATAAGCCATTAGCTCATATCTTTCACTTAGTCTTCACAAAAGCCTGTATTTATCATATCCATTATACAGATCAGGAGACTGAGGTGGGGAGAGAAAAGCACTTGCTAAATGTCACATGTTTACTAATTAATGAAGTCAAGATTTAAACTCAGAAAATCTTGCTGTTGCGTTCCTGATTAGTAATAAATTTCTGAACAGAAGCAATCCTATTAGATGAAGAGTATATGGATAAAAGTCACTATTTTTGTAAGAAAGACTCTTACTGTTATTACAGTTATTTATTGTAATTATTTTCTCTAGTGTCCTTTTCTCTTTTGACAGTCTGAACTGCAAAATTCTGTCTATAATTTGGTAGTTCAGGATTTTAAATTTCAATAGTGATTAAGTGTGATTGTTTAATAGTTCACTGTCTTACACAGTGCACTTCGCTACTCTAGGCAACTGACTCATTTTCTTTCTAAACATGGTTATAATAGAAGCCACTGCTTCACTTTCTAGCAGATGGAGAGCAATCTTGTTTTAATGCACATCATTTACAATAGATACAAGCTGTCAGATAACTTCTGGTAAAATAAGATGCTGAGTCAGACATTTATTTTTAGTGGCAACTGTTGACACATAGACTAGGCCACCCAAATGGAAGTATTCCCTATCACTTGGCTCTATCAATAAAATATGCTGTAATAGTCTGTCATTTTTCATTTTAGATTTCTGCTTTAGACTTCCTACTACACACCATGATTTCCATCACTTCTCTTCAAGCAGCTTGTTGTCTTAAAACCATTATATTTTATCTTAATAGTTATATCTTAGTTTTTGTTTCTATTCTTTGTTAATAATCATCCAAGCCCAGTCGTTTTAAATAGTTACATTCATATTTCTAAAAAATGTGCTCTAGAATCCAATAGATTTCGATTTGAATCCCAGCATAGCTCTCTATGGACTGAATGGAAAATATGTTTTAATTACTGAAAATCCTCCACTTTTTAATTTTATAATATTTCTATCGAAGATTATTATAAGAATCAAATGAGTTAATGTTTCTAAAGTGATTATAATTTACCATATGTATTATTAACTTTAATTCACTAATATGAGGCAACAAATAAATAATGAAAGCCCCCAACAAAAACAGATTTTAAAAAGTGAAGGAGCTGAATTAACACTTATATGACAATATTGGTCGTATATCAGCTTTGTCTGTTCCACTTAGTTAATGTCTATTTTGTATAGTTTAAGTATTTTGATACTGCTACTGGAAAGAAGAAAGGAAGAAATATTGATATTTATTATATGCACAACGCCTCTTTTGGTTAATTCATGTAGATGTGATATTTGGAAAATATAATGGGAGCTAGATTTGGGTAAAATTAAAAATGCTAAGTGTATACTTTAGCTGCACATATATTAAAAATAGAACAATATAAAGATTACCCTAACTCCTACGTAAGGATGACATGTGAAGCATTTTATATTCCATATTTTTAGAAAAAAATGATAAAGCAAGTATGGTAAAATTATAATAAATGGGGATTCAGGGTGAAAAGTTTATGGGAGTCTTTTGTATTATTTTTATGACTTTTCTACAAGTCTCAAATTATTTAAAAATTAAAAAATAATAATATCTTGGGAAATAAAAAAGTAAAAATAAAGTTATAATCAGTCTTTTATTTTTTTTTTGTCAGTCTTTTAAGTTAGTATGTTTCAACTAGATCTGGATGGACCTCTACGGGATAGGTACTTTTGAAGTATAGAGGTTTCATGTTTTATGTGTATTACAATTTTAAGTTTTAGATTTGCTAGTTGTACTCTACAATATAATAATGTATTTTCTAAAATCCTTTTTTAAGTGGTTAAAAAGCCATGAGCTTACTTGATACATCTTATAAAAATAAATTATTAAGAGTGCTATCTATTTTTTACTCCACTGCAACCAATAAGTACTTTCATACATAGATACACTCATAAATACAAATTATGGTAAGTGTTATATGAATATAAACAATGTGTAATTGTCAAGATTGACAGAGAAGACATTAGTTAAATTTGTTGGTCAGTGAAAGTCTCACTGAGGAGATGACATTTAAAATGTTACTTAAAGGGTAAGACAAAAAAATTAAGGAAAGTGGTAATGTCGACAGGGAGCACAAGGAGCATTGCAGAGAGAGACCAAATCTGATAACTTGCGGAGGAAGAGAGTGGAGCATGTTTGAGAAACTGGGAAAAGGGCAGTGTGGTTGGAGTACAATAACCAAGGAGATGAGTGGCTCAAAATGAATGTGAAGAGAGAGGCTGGGGCTGTATCGTCTAGAGCCTTGAAAGCCACACTGGAAGATTTTAAGCCAAAGAGTCAGTTGGCCAGATTTACAATCTAGAAAGCTCAGTTGTTGTGAAGTATGTTGTGTGTGTGTTGTGGGGCAAAATGGGAATGGAAAGATTAGCCAAGAGCCTATTTCAGTAGCTTAAGATTAACAGTTGCTTGGACTAGAGTAGTATCTGCATAAATGGAGGAAATATCATTTTGTGATATATTATGTGTATATATTTTGAATGTATTATGAGTGGAAGAAATTTACTTTATTACAAATAGCTGCGGCTTAGGGGTGCCTGGGTGGCTCATTCAGTTAAGTGTCTGCCTTTGGCTCAGGTCATAATTGCAGGGTCCTGGGACTGAGCCCCATGTCAGGCTCTCTGCTCAGTGGGGAGTTTGCTTCTCCCTAACACTCTCACTCTATGCTCTCCCTCCCTCTCTTTCTCTCTCTCAAATAAATAAAACAAAACAAAAAGCTATGGCTTAAGACTTCAACTGAAAGCATGGTAATAACAATGGCATACTTAACATTTAAGAAAATATTAGAAGCTCACTATAATGAACATTATGTTAACTAAGACTTCTAACTAAAAATGATTATTTTTAAATGAGTGAGAATTTAATCATGATTATTATAATCACAAATTATGTGAAACTTTTAATTTCTTATTTTCCTTTATAAACTCATTTAAATGGATATAACTTACTGAGAATGTGCTATTGTTCCTATTTTCTTAATGGTTCAATTATACTTAAAATGATTAACAACATAATTTCATATTATGTTGGTAGAGGATGATGATGCACTTCCTAAATGAACAAAATAATAATAAGTGAATAATTAATTTGTAAATCCTGGATATTGTGAGCTTGTAGGAGGTAAATGTATATCTAAAAAATGATGAAAAATCATTAGCTAATATTATTTGTAATCATGATATTCCATGGGGATTAGTGACCTTACTTATCATGATTGTAATAGTATAAACATTTAATCAATGCTATCAATATTTCATCTCCAAAGAGTTAATGGAGAAAAGACAACCAAAAAGTAGAGAAAACAAAACAATAGAGTTGGTGATGTGGAGGGTATAACATCGTATGTTGGGAAGAGCCCTGGCTTAAGTCAAAAGATTTGGCTTCCAGTTCTGGATTCAGGGAACCTTGATTAATTCATAACTGATGATTTGTAAGGTTTTCTTTCACCTCCCAAATTCTGTGCTTTTTCTGAAATATAAAGGATTAGAGCCCTCTGGCTACTTTTATCTAAGTGTTCTTGTTCCTTCCACATTCTCTCTCCACAATAACTTGTTTTAAAAAATCAGAACTTAGGAGCACCTGGGTGGTGCAGTTGGTTAGGCAACTGACTCTTGATTACAGCTCAGGTCATGGTTTCAGGGTCGTGAGATCAAGCCCCGTGTAGGGCTCTGTGCTCAGAGGGGAGTTGGCTTGAGATTCTATCCCTCTTTCCCTCCCTCACTCTCTCTCTAAAAATAAATAAATCTTTAAAAAAAATTAAAAAAAAATAAAAATCAGAACTTAAAAATCAGTGAATATATTTCATTGTCTATCATTGTTATTTGAGTGGATTGAGAAAGTGGATTCTTGGGAAGAATGGAAAGATCAGATAATGTGTGATGTTTCGAAGCAGGAATGAGATGATTAAAACACTGAACCATTGAGATAATGGGTCAAATAGAAATAAGGAAATAATAGTAACTACTTTTAGTAGTTGGGTAGGAAAACATTATAAAAGTAATTAATAAAAGAATTTTGGACCAGATGCTACTATATTTCTGATTGCCTTATTCCTTCTTGGAGTGACTCTGTATCCTCTAAATTCCAGAGCTTATTTTCTCTTTAACGAGGCTATGGGGGATTTAAAGCTGCTTCTCCAAATCTGGATTTCAGCAAAATCTGTTTGTTACTATCACAGAAAGAAATTGGGCCCCAAAATAAGCATAATCGTAATGACTACAGAGAGAAAAAAGCCTACAACTTGGTTTAGAATACCTTGAGTAGAGTTCTAGTTTTGTATCCTATTAACTCTTCTATACAACTACATGAAAAATCATTATCTGACATTCAAAAGCAGCATTTGTAAAATGTGAACAATTTTATCTATCTCCATTATCCTCATCAGGAAAATAAGAGTTAAATATGGCAACTTATATAAAAATGCTTTGTTATCTGGAGACTGCTATGTGTTTGTGAGCTAGTTTTTACTATTCATCAATTTAGCCTGTCTAGTATGACCACTGATGGATACAGATGAAAACTGGAGAATTTCTTCACTACTATTAGTCAACTTTGTATTACCATAGAGTTTAACAATGATTGAGTTGTACTCCCAAACCCGACACTAATTAAGAAAAAACAAAAAATTCCACAAAACTCGTAGTTCCACAAGCTCTGCAATAGATCATCACAGGGCCATTAACTTCTCTGTAAGATGCTGTTCACTCTTCTAACTTCCATCTCTACCTTCTGCTTCCTTGTATATGGCAATCACAGATTCTCTTGCTCACATTATGAGTTCTCTAAATGCCATTCAACTCAATACAACTGGAACTGAATTCAATACCTTATGCATACAATGCAGATTAATGCTTTTCTCGGTCTCTGTTTCTTAGCAGTTCTAATGTAGATTTTCCACAACTACATCAAGTAGCATCGAAGTTTCAAGGTTTTTTTAGAGTATCCCCAAATATCTAACATTAGACAAGTCCAAGATATAATAATCATCTGCAAAGTATAATAATTTTGACTTGGTGCCAAACCAGCGGTTATAAACTTGATTTTGAACAGACATCTTCCTAATGTATCCCAATGTAAATTCACAAATTATCATATGTCCAAATGGTCATCAATCAGTAGAATCATCTTGCAACACAAAACAGTATTATTACTAGGTTGAGGAGTTTTTATTCATTTTGTAAAATTGAATTCAAATTATACTTTGTAATATAAACCTTTAATTTCATTTTATGGAAATATATGAATTTGCTTGAACAGAGAAAGAAAGTTTACTCAGTTGGTTAAGCGACTGCCTTCAGCTCAGGTCGTGATCCTGGAGTCCTGGGATCGAGTCCCACATCGGGCTTCCTGCTCAGCGGGGAGTCTGCTTCTCCCTCTGACCCTCTTCCCTCTCGTGCTCTCTCTCATTCTCTCTCTCTCAAATAAATAAATAAAATCTTTAAAAAAAAAGAAAAAAAAGAGAAAGTTTATAAATATGCAACCTAAACATATCTGTTGTGAAATGATCTGTGTCCTTTGTATTAAATTAGGTACTTCCCAAAAGAAGAGGTTCAAGGTTCAAGCAAGTTTTTGTGTTTAGGTAGGCTATTTTGGAATATTGGTTATTCCAGGAAGCAAGAGTGTGGGGTAAAGAAGAGTACAGTAAGGAGGTAAAGGCAATATGAAGCATGTTACTACAGGAATTGTGATGAATTGGGGTTTGATTCTCCTTAGAAGTTTCTGAGAAGCATATGGAATGCTTGACAGAACTGCCTACCTGAGGACCAATCATGAAAAACTCCTTTCCTCTCTCAGTTGAGTGTTGCCCTTGGTATGTTAATTTCCTAGGCTAATGAATGCCTACTGAGCAAGATTTACTTTGCTCAAGGTGAAATGTTGTCAATATATGGAAAATCAAAGCTCATTGTCAACTGTCCACCATAGATTCCACAAGAATTAGAAGCCAAGAGGATTCATGGTGGGACATCAGGTACCTTATTACATATGCGTTTGTGAACTTCAGTGAAAAACCATCTATAAAAACACTGTTTAAAGCATCCGGAGCCCAGTACTATTGTTTTAAGACCTATGCTTCCAAATTATATTTTCAAATTTGGAAAACCAGAATATAATTAAACTGGACACTCTTTAGTTATATTATATTTATGTCAAAACTGCAAATAATGTGAGATTTCATCCTATTTGTAAGCCAAGTTTGCCTGCCAGAGCTTCCTAGATCTTGGCAGAAGACAGAGACTTTGGGTCAAAGATAAAGTACTTTATTACTCACAGGACTGCAGGCAACATGAGCTCCACGCTCAAATTAGTTCCCCTCCTTTTCAAACATCATTGAGAAGATAAAGAGGAACACCAAGGTGCTTATATTCTAGAGGAAAGCCTCTAGGGGCAGATCTGAAAGATCATTAATGTCCTGCCCATCTCCATACTTCCCACAGTCTAAGGTGATCTCTCCTTCAACTATAGGATTTTTGCTCTCCTTCCACCTCCACAAATTCTGAAGTTGCTGTAACTTCATCTCCTTTTTTTCTCCTCAGTCATCTCCTACTTCAACCAGAGCTTTGCCTGGAAGAGTCAAATGAAAGAGGGACCAAAGCATATTTATAAACTGTAACCAGAATTAAGTCTTAATGTCCCAATTCTCATTCTGAACAGGCTGCCATCCAGAGACTATACATATTTAGGCAGGTCTGGGGTTGCCCCTGTAGGTTAAAGAAAGACACATTATGCCAAGGAACTGTCAGGAGGAAACCCTGAAATTTCTGAAGTCTATATAAAGCCCTATAACCCTCAAACCCTTTCACCTGAGATTTTATTTTATTCACAAGCCATCAGGTTAACTTGTTCTAGTTTCACAGTCTTCTAGGTCATGGAGAGCTTTATTCATCACAGGAGAGGCTCCCCAAGTCCCAAGGAAGAATGTAAAGGTGGACCCAGATGGATGATATGCACACAGTAAGTTTGTAGGATAGCTGAGCAACTCTGAATTTAGGAAACCACCAATTTTATAAGGCCATAGCTAGCCACTGGCCCACCAACCTTTGCCCTGGAGAAAGGCATTATCTTTATTATTTTGGTCAGGTGACAAATCTGCCCCCTGCCCCAGAGGGAGACACTGTTTGTTTTACACACATCCTTGAAAGGGTAGTGTAAAACAAAAGTTGCCAATGCCTTTGCTTAAAACAATGGGCAGAAATGTCAGATATCCAATGGAGAATTTTGTGCAAATATTATGTTGATTTTGGTGGTAGCATTCTAGTCTTTCCATCTGGAAATGACTTTATTCGTGACTATCTGCCCCCCTCCCGTCAGCTGTGTTTTAAAATAATACAGTCTTAGAAGAACTGGCATATAAAATATTAATTGTGTAAGAAATCAAAAAAGGTTATTTGACAAATTTACTTTATGTTCATCATTATATTTTTATCTTATTTCTCCCTAATGTTGTAGTAATGAGGAAAATGGAACTTCCATTTCATAATTTTTTATGAGATATATATATACAAGTAGTAAGAGCTAAAAATCAAAGGTAATGGAGAAAACTATTGAATTTTATAATAATTTGCCTCTAGTTTAGGCAAATGGTAAAAGAAAAGGTATCCTTTATTTTATTGTATTTGATACTTTAATTTTGAAATATTTTGAAAAATTAATAGAAAAATTAATAGAAAACTCCTATAAACTATTCATCCTACTTCTCCTAATGATAACATCTTACATGACCATAGTAAATTATTAAAACCAGGAAATTTATATTGGTACAATATTATTAACTCAACTACTGATGTTATTTGGATCTCATATGCACACTTTTTTAGTCTATAGTTCTTTGAAATTTCCTGTGTATATATTTATATAACCATCACCAAAATCAAAATACAGTACACATCCATCACGACTGAAAAACTCTCCTTTTCTTTTTTCCACTTAGTCACACACTTCTCGAGCCCTAACCTCTGGCAACCACTGATCTGTTCTCATGACCATATTTTGTGACTTCAAGAATATTACTAATGGAAGATTTTTCAATTAAAAACTTTGAAATTGGCTTTTTCCCCCCCCACTCAATATGATTCCCTCAAGATCCGTTCATATTGTGCATATTGGTGACACATTCCTTTCTATTGCTGAGTAGCATTCCATTGTAGAGACATAACACATCAATTATCCATTCATATGAAAAAGAAACCTTTGGGTGGTTTCTAATTTGAAGCTATTTATTATTTAAATAAATAACTTATTTAATAAATTATTTCAAGCTTCTGTGAACATCAATGTACAGGTTTTCATGTGAGTGTAAATTTTCATTTTTCTAGGATAAATACCCAGGAGTATGATTGCTGAGTAAATTGCATGGTAAATTCATGTCTAATTTTATTTAGAAACAAAAACCAGACAAACCAACCAAAAAAAAAAAAAAAAAAAAAAACTGCCAAACTGTTTTCCAGAGAGTCTGTACAATTTTACTAGCACTATGAGATCCAGTTGCTCAGCATCCTTTCCAGCATTTGGTATTGTGTATTTCTTTCTTTCTTTCTTTCTTTCTTTCTTTCTTTCTTTCTTTC
>NW_027397064.1:85962662-85963657 GCF_003265705.2 Callorhinus ursinus
AGGTATATAATGAGGTCTTATAATGCTTTCATTTGTATTTTTCAAATGGCTAACAATTTTAACCATTTTTTATTTGCTTATATTCCCATCTTTTTTAAATGTAATGTTATTTATTTTGTTATAGTAAAAGCTAAATTTTGACTCTAAACAATAGGACTTGTTTTGCCCAATTTATTGATTAATTGACTTATTTTTTGTCATTTGAGAGGTTGTATTAAATTTTGTCATTATATGAGAAGTTTATGCTCAAGCATTTTAATTGCTCCAAAACAGGGGGATTTCACCTGGCTATTGCTATATATAAATATTTTTCAACATTTTGTCTATTCATCCGACAAAGAGAGAGAGAGCATGCAAGCACAAGCAGGGGGAGTGGGAGAGGGAGAAACAGATTCCCCACTCAGCAGGGAACCTGACACAGGGCTCGATCCCAGGACCCTGGGATCATGAACCAAGCAAAAGGCAGACGCTTAATGACTGAGCCACCCAGGCACCCTTATATTTGAATTAATAAAAGTGTAGAAGAATCTATGTCTACATGTTTATACTTTTAATTTAATTTTTTAAATATTATACATAAATAATAGAAAGATGATAAAAAGGCCCAGGTTCCATTTCTGACTCTGTAGCTACTATCCATGGACCTCAGTTTGTTAGTTCTCCACTCTGACATCCAGCTTCCCAGTTCCACAGAAGAAGGCAAGACTATTCTTCTCCAGAGTACATTTTAGGTTTATTTTTTCTCCTGTAATATGAAAATTTTATAGAAAATTTATAAAGATATACATAAAAGGTACTAATTAGAAATTATTTATGTCCCAGAATAAACTGTTTATACCATATTTCTATTGCATGCATTTGTATTCATACATGTAGAAAATTGCAAAACTTTTATATTCATTTTTATAAATTTAAAGCAAATTAAAATTGGTATGTTACTTATACTTTTTATATCCATGTTTTTTATTGTTATGTTAATCACCATACATTACATC
>NW_027397064.1:85963757-85965842 GCF_003265705.2 Callorhinus ursinus
ATCAGTGAGGTCATATGATACATGTCTTTCTCTGATTGACTTATTTCACTCAGCATAACACCCTCCAGTTCCATCCATGTCATTGCAAATGGCAAGATCTCATTCCTTTTGATGCCTGCATAATATTCCATTGTGTATATATACCACATCTTCTTTATCCATTCATCTGTTGATGGACATCTTGGCTCTTTCCACAGTTTGGTTATTGTGGACATTGCTGCTATAAACATTGGGGTGCACGTACACCTTCGGATCCCTACATTTGCATCTTTGTGGTAAATACCCAGTAGTGCAATTGCTGGATCGTATGGTAGCTCTATTTTCAACTGTTTGAGGAACCTCCATACTGTTTTCCAGAGGGGTTGCACCAGCTTGCATTCCCACCAACAGTGTAGGAGGGTTCCCCTTTCTCCGCATCCCTGCCAACATCTGTCGTTTCCTGACTTGTTAACTTTAGCCATCTGACTGGTGTGAGGTGGTATCTCATTGAGGTTTTGATTTGGATTTCCCTGATGCCAAGTGATGTTGAGCACTTTTTCATGTGTCTGTTGGCCATTTGGATGTCTTCTTTGGAAAAATGTCTGTTCATGCCTTCTGCCCATTTCTTGATTGGATTATTTGTTCTTTGGGTGTTGAGTTTGATAAGTTCTTTATAGATTTTGGATACTAGGCCTTTATTTGATGTGTCATTTGCAAATATTTTCTCCCATTCTGTTGGTTGTCTTTTGGTTTTGTGGACTGTTTCTTTTGCTCTGCAAAAGCTTTTTATCTTGATGAAGTCCCAATACTTCATTTTTGCCCTTGCTTCCCTTGCGTTTGGTGATGTTTCTAGGAAGAAGTTGCTGCGGCTGAGGTCGAAGAGGTTGCTACCGGTGTTCTCCTTTAAGATTTTGATGGACTCCTGTCTCACATTTAGGACTTTCAACCATTTGGAGTCTATTTTTGTGTGTGGTGTAAGGAAATGGTCCAGTTTCATTCTTCTGCATGTGGCTGTCCAATTTTCCCAACACCATTTGTTGAAGAGACTGTTTTTTTGCCATTGGATATTCTTTACTGCTTTGTCGAAGATGAGTTGACCATAGAGTTGAGGGTCCATTTCTGGGCTCTCGATTCTGTTCCATTGATCTGTCTGTTTTTGTGCCAGTACCATACTGTCTTGATGATGACAGCTTTGTAATAGAGCTTGAAGTCCAGAATTGTGATGCCGCCAGCTTTGCTTTTCTTTTTCAAGATTCCTCTGGCTATTCAGGGTCTCTTCTGGTTCCATACAAATTTTAGGATTATTTGTTCCATTTCTTTGAAAAAAGTGGATGGTATTTTGATGGTGATTGCATTGAATGTGTCAATTGCTCTAGGTAGCATTGACATCTTCACAATATTTGTCATTCCAATCCATGAGCATGGGACGTTTTTCCATTTCTTTGTCTCTTCCACAATTTCTTTCATGATTATTTTATAGTTTTCTGAGTACAGATCCTTTGCCTCTTTGGTTAAATTTATTCCTAGGTATCTTATGGTTTGGGGTGCAATTGTAATTGGGATCGACTCCTTGATTTGTCTCTCTTCTGTCTTGTTGTTGGTGTATAGGAATGCCACTGATTTCTGTGCATTGATTTTATATCCTGCCACTTGACTGAATTCCTGTATGAGTTCTAGCAGTTTTGGGGTGGGGTCTTTTGGGTTTTCCACATACAGTATCATATCATCTGCAAAGAGTGAGAGTTTGACTTCCTCTTTGCCGATTTGGATGCCTTTGATTTCTTTTTGTTGTCTGATTGCTGTGGCTAGGACTTCTAATACTATGTTGAATAGCAGTGGTGAGAGTGGACATCCCTGCCACATTCCTGACCTTAGGGGAAAAGCTCTCAGCTTTTCCCCGTTGAGAACGATATATCGCTGTAGGTTTTTCATAGATGGCCTTTATGATATTGAGGTATGTACCTTCTATCCCTATACTCTGAAGAGTTTTGATCAAGAAAGGATGCTGTACTTTGTCAAATGCTTTTTCTGCATCTATTGAGAGGATCCTATGATTCTTGTTCTTTCTTTTGTTAATGTATTGTATCACATTGATTGATTTGCAGA